>NC_072883.1:1192136-1315848 GCF_028858705.1 Grus americana | reverse complement strand
TGACCAGCTCTTGTCTCTCCTTGTAGCCTGGAGAAAGTTTCTGCTTCCCCCAGAATCCCAGGTAATCCCGTATTTTAGTGCCATTCTGGGTGGTTCTCCTCCCTGTGGCTTGTGTGCAAGGGCATCTGGGCTGGGCAGTGCCCGGACTGGCCGTGCCTGGGTGTGTTTGGTGACTCAGACACCCCCGAGCAGGGCACAGCCTGTTCTCCACCGCGTTTTCTTGCCTTTCCAAGGCATTGTGAGTGGCATCCCTGAGGCCAAGAGGAGCCCTCTGCACCCCCTGAGAGCCCGTGCACTGCCCAGACCCAGCCACTGCCTCCCCATGCTGCTCCTCCCTGCTGGGGCTGCAGCCCCACCGTTGCCTGTTCCCAGGGGACCCAGCTGGGCCGTGGCCGTGCTGGGGCCGGCCCCGTCATGGGCATCTCTAGAGGAAGGAGATGCCCCGTGTGCTGCCCCGCGGCAGAGCCTGGCCCCAGGGTGCTCAAACCCTGCCCAGGACGCAGCTCTGCCCCTGATGCTCTGGCTCCTCCTGTCCCCTGCAGACGTGGTGACCCGATCCAAACTCGGCTCATCCTGAACTTGTCCTGTCAGCGGATGGGAGAAGTGTGAGAAGGGGAAGAGCACGGCAGGACCCTGCCCGACACCCCTGAGAGATTTGACACTCGGTGCTGTGTGCTGGGCCAGGAGGGTTCAGGGAGGGGAGGCACTGCTGGGGGTGGAGGTGAAGGGGGAGGTGGGAGGTGATTCCTGGTGGGCTGTGGGGTGGCCAGGGACTCTGTGGACAGGAAGGGGGATACGGCCCTGAGCCCTGCAGGAGGGATCTGGGGACTGGGGCACTGCGAAGGGCACTTTGTGTCTCAGCTCTCCTTGCACCTCCCTGTCCCCGATCCCCGTCCCCAGGAGATTCTGGGTCTGTCTGGACTGCACGCAGGGGCTGGTGACTTTCATTGATGCCGACAGTGGGGTCGAGATCTTCACTTTCCCACCAGCCCTGTTCAATGGAGAGATCATCCGACCCTGGTTTTGGGTGGAGACAGAGGAAACCCAGCTGTGCCTGAGGGACAGCACCTCCTGCACCCTCTGCCCCCCTTCCATCCCCACCACAGCCCCGGACAGCCCCTGCCCTTCTGCAGACACTGCCCGCTCTCCTCTCCTCTCCTCCATCCCGCAGCAGCACATGTCCCTCTCTGCCCTGCCCAAGCCCGCCCTGCCCAAGCCCACCCTGCCCAGGCACAGCACCATGGCCTTCAAGAAAGCTTTGTGGGTGACCATGGAGTGTGGCCGTGCTGGTTCCTGGGGGCTTTTTGTCCTGATTCCTGCCTGCCCGCGAAGGGGCATTTGCAGCCAGCGCACTTGGAGCAGTGGTTGGAGCAGGAGCCTGGGGGCAGCTCCCTGCAGGATGAGCACGGGGAGTGGGGGGCGGAGGCAGGGGGCACTCACAACTCAGGCACCCCCTTCTCTTCCTTCTGGGCACCCCCAAACTTTGCCAGCACCCCCTGTCCCCAGGATGCCCCTGCTCTCTCAGCATCCTTCTACACCACACAATCCTGTTGGGACCAAGAGTGATTTGTCTTTCCCTAATCCCCTTCCTCGCTGGGCACTCGGGACAGGCGGCTGCGGCTCGTTGCTTCTTTTGGGGATTGGGCTGAGTGTGCGAAAGCATCTTGGTAACCGAGTGGCTTTAGGTGCAGCAGCAGAGGAACCTTCTGAGTGGAGAAAGAATTTCCCAACCTGGGGCTCTTTTAGGGTGATATTTAGCAATACTGATGGCTGCTGCTTGGGGACAGTGGGATGGGATGGGATGGGATCGTGGTGGGAGCAGGGGTCTAGGGTGGGTGAGCCCGGCAGGGCATGCAAAGGAGTGGGGGACACACAAGAAGCAGGAGCCGGGGTGGCAGGACCTGAGAACAAAGCAGTGCCCAGGCAGCCCAGCTGCTTGGAGCCAGTACAGATGCTCGGATCCGCTCCTGGTGATGCCAAATCATTGTAAGTAATTGGCAGAGGATGGCTGGGGCTGGGGACGAGATTGTCCTCGCTGCACTGACTGGGGGGGGGCTTATGGGCCATCCTTCTTCAACCCTTGCTGTCTTTCGAAGCTGGACTCTGGTAGACAGCCAGACAGACGTAAGGCGTTGTTAGGACTGTTTAGGCGGCTGGGCGAGTCTGCAGCCCCAGTGTTATCAGGGCTGTGAAAGTGCCGCTGAGGGAGGTTTCATGCTGGAAACTTTGGGCACTGAGTTTTGTAGCCAAGTCCCTGCTCGACTTTGTGATGTGCCTGAAGGAACAAAGCTTCCCAGCTGTGTGCTGGGGCTGGGCAGCCTAGGTTTTCCAAAGGCTGGAGGTGGGCAAGGGCCAGGGCAGCTCTTTGTGCAGCCCCTGAGGCTGGGGCTGGCCCTGCTGGGCCAAGGGCTCTAGCTGGGGAGGGGGCTGCCTGCCCTTGCCTGCCCTTGCCAGCTGGCCTAGGAGGGCAGGGCAGGGCAGGGCAGGGCAGGGCAGGGCAGGGCAGGGCAGGGCAGGGAAGGGAAGGGAGGGGAAGGGGTTGCCGCCACAGGCAGCTGCCTCCAGCAAGGAGCAGCCCGTCCCCGTGGCAAGGAAGGATCCCTCCCAGCAATGCCTGACTTCACGCACCACCAGCACACAGCGCCGGGAGCTCGGTGCCTCCGTCGGTCGCGCGTGTGAGCTGCTGTGCGTCCAGGAAGCCTGGTGGGAGAGGAGTGTGGAGGTACCCGCCACCTGCTCCTGGGTGGGCGAGGGTCGGGCAGCCGGCACTGTGGAGGAGCAAGGGGCGGAGGCAGAGAGAGGCCTCGGGGTGCTGAAGGTCTCCCGTGGGTGCCAGGAGGTGGGGTGAGTCATGTGTGCGGGCCCATCCCTGCCGTGCTTCTCCAGATCTCTGCCTGCCTCCTTCCTCTCCCTGCCTCCAGCTCCCTTTCCACCTGGCCGGATCCCCCAAGATCGTTGCTCTTCTGCCAATGCTGCCCTGTACCCTGCTGCCTTCCACTTGGCCTTTCTCTGCCTCTCCTGTTCTGCTACCCCACCTGCTGGGATTTCATTCTGCCCTCATGGCTTCTGACAAATGCATTTCTGCCTCTGTGTCTGTGCAGCAAGCTGTCTCTGTCTGCAGTGTGTCCCTCTGCTCTGCCCCCCAGGGCTCTTCCAAGGTCCTTTGCCCTGTGGCTGTCTGCTGGCTTCCCTCTCCTGATCTCTAAGTTCTGACCTGTATGGACAGGACTGTTGGGGAGAGAGAGACATCGGGGGCTGTTAGGTGGTGAGGGGAGGCCGCAGCCCCAATGGGAGTGGGACCGTGCGAGGGCCGGTGTGGGAGGTTTGAGGCCAGGCATCCCTTTTGGGGCTGGCACCTTTGGCCTGGGAACAGGGCCTCGACGTTTACAGTTTGAAATCCCCAATCAGCCAAACTCGGCTCATTCCCAACTTGTCCTCTCGAAGCTCTAAGCTTTGCACCATCACCCCCAACAAACAGCCTTCTTTTGCCTTTCTTTTTCTCCTTTTCTCTTTCCTACGACTGAGGGGCTCCTGCCTTGCACTCCAGAACACACCAATGTCCTGAAACACCAAAGAACCCCAAGAGATGGACCCAGTGCAACTGGCTCAGGTGGACAATTCCCTGGGGTCTGGTTGGGGGTTTCCTCATTGCTTCAGCGACAGTGCTCATGTACGAGACAATCAGCCCTTTTTGGGAAAGGAAACATGTATTTCTGGGTGCCAAACCTGGCCTAGTGCTGTTCCCCAGCACAGGCTGCCGGGAGAGGTGCAGCTCCGGGAAAAGCCACCTTCAGCAGCTCCCATCCAGGTGGGAGTGGGGAGGCTGTTGGTTTCCCTTTTTATTTTGTGCTTGGAGGTTTATTTTGTGACTCATGACTTGGTGACATAGATGCGGAACCTCAGGTCCTTGTGTGGGGGATGGAGCCTGAAGTCACCTGGGATGGGTTGACCCTGGCTGGAGGCCAGGTGCCCCCCAGAGCTGCTCCATCACTCCCCCTCCTGTACTAGACAGGGCAGAAAAGTGTAAGGAAAGGCTGGTGGGTCGAGATAAGGACAGGAACAGATGACTCAGCAATTACCATCATGGGCAAACAGACTCATCGTAGAGGAAAAAAAATTCATCTAATTTATTACCAAGCAAAAGAGAGTAGAGCAATGAGAAATAAACCCAAATCTTAAAACACCTCCCCTCACCCCTCCCATCTTCCCGGTCTCAACTTCACTCCCGATTTCTACCTGTTCCAGCGCAGCATCACAGAGGGATGGGGAATGGGGGCTGTGGTCAGTTCATCACACCTTGTCTGCTGCTCCTTCTTCCTCAGAGCAAGGCTCCTCACACTCTGCCTCTGATCTACCATGGGGGTCCTTCCATGGGAGACAGTCCTCCACCAACTTCTCCAACGTGAGTCCTTCCCATTCTTCACCAACTGCTCCAACATGGGTCCCCCACGGGGTCACAAGTCCTGCCAGCAAACCTGCTCCAACGGGGGCTCCTCTCTCCATGGGGCCACAGGTCCTGCCAGGAGCTTGCTCCAGCATGGGCTTCCCACGGGGCCACAGCCTCCTTCAGGTGCCTCCACCTGCTCCAGCGTGGGCTTCCCACGGGCCACAGCCTCCTTCAGGTGCCTCCACCTGATCCAGAGTGGGGTCCTCCATGGGCTGCAGGTGGAATCTCTACACCCCCTCATCCTTCCTCCATGGGCTGCAGGGGGACAGCCTGCTTCACCATGGTCTTCACAACGGGCTGCAGGGGATCTCTGCTCCGGTGCCTGGAGCACCTCCTTCTGCACTGATCTTGGTGTCTGCAAAGTGTCTCACATCTTAATGTCGTTGCAAAAGCTGTTGCTATTTTTTTTTCTCTCCTTCATATCTCTGTTGTCCTAGAGGTGCTACCACCATCGCTGATGGGCTTGGCCTTGGCCAGTGGTGGGTCTGTCTTGGAGCCGGCTGGCATTGACTCTATCAGACACAGGGGAAGCTTCTAGCAGCTTCTCACAGAAGCCACCCCTCTAGCCCCCCGCTACCAAAACCTTGCCACGCAAACCCTGAACATCACCCCACAGGCAGGAATTCTGAACTGGAAATCGAGCAGCCTGGTGCCTTCTGCAGATCGTCCCCTTCTGGTGAGCGACTTTTCTTTCCGCAGGGGATTTAGAATATTTCCTTTCCTTTAGAGTCTTGTCAGGGATTTGGAATAAATGCTGGTGAGGGGGAGTGGGGCAGAGCAGGGGGCTGCACCAGGGGAGCCGTGTCTGGTGCTGTCCTGCCCTGGAGCAACGGTTTGTTCTGCCATCAGGGTGCTGGTGCAGGTGGTTTGGTGGGATTTCCGGAGCCTCTTTGGGGGCAGGTGCAGCCCTTCTTCCCCATCCCCTCTCCAGCAGCTGTAACCCCCCATCGCCCTCCCTCTGCCTCCCTTCCCCTCCCTCTTCTCCAGCTCCGGACGCAGATGTGGCTCCCCGCGAGCCCTGGGGGCCTCCTGAGTTATTTGGTGACTCTGCACGTCCTGCGGCTGGGATCAGGTAGGGATCCTGCAGGGCTGGTGGGGGGTTTTACCCACTCCGGGTGACAGCTGTGGGGCAGGGGAGCTGCTGTGGGGTGGGGAGAGCCGAGCCCAGAGCTGGGTCCCGCATGGGTTTGGCTTTGCCTTGGGCTCTTTCTGCAATACGTCCCTTGCCCTGGGGGCACCTTCGGTCCCGTCCTGCAGCGCTCCCCTCAAACGTTTCTGGCTTGCAGCAGGGCTGGCTGGGGTGGAGGTCGTTTTCTGGAGCAGGTTCCCGCTCCCAGGAAACCTCTTTCTCCTTCCAGTCCTCCCACTCCCTCTCCACTTTCTCCAGTGTCTTTAGACCACAGGGAGGGCAAAGCAACGCCCATGGGATGGAGCGTGCACCAAGGTCACGCCAAGCTCACCCCTTGCCATGCAATGTCCCTAAATTAACGTAGGCACAATCTCCGTGTCTCTGTGTCCTTCTCCATCACCAAGCTGACTTCAGTGTGCTGGGACCAGACCGCCCTCTCCAGGTCACCGTGGGGCAGGATGTTGTGCTGCCATGTCACTTGTCCCCCAGCATGGAGGCTCGAAGCTTGGACATCAGGTGGATCCGGCATCCATTCTCTGAAACGGTGCACCACTACTGAAATGGAGAGGACCTGTACAGGGAGCAGATGGAGGAATATGTTGGGAGAACAGAGTTGGTCAGAGATGGTCTCTCCAGTGGACGCCTGGACTTGCGAATCTCTGGGTTGAGACCCTCTGATGATGGTCAGTTCGTCTGCACTGTGACAGATGGTGCCTCTTATGGAGAAGCTATGGTGGATGTGGAGGTGGCAGGTTTGTGGTGGGTGCGGTGTTTGCAGGGGCTGGTGCGTGTGTCCCTGGGTTTGTGTGTCCCTCCCAGAGCTCTGTCCCATCCTCAGGTGTGTGGATGAGGTGCCGAAGGAGAGGAGCCGTTGAAAGAGGTGGGGTGCGAGGGGGCTGTTGCCTGCAGTGCCTGCCCAGGAGAGAGCACGCAGGTGGTGCTGGAGGTGGTTTTGGGGCAGAGCCACATGGATGTGGTGGCTTTGCTGGGTGTGCGCGGTGTCTGTGAAGGGTGTCCTGGTGATGTTGTGAAGGCCCTGGGGACAAGGTGCTGAGCAGCTCGTTGTGCTCAGAGCTGGGGCTGCCAGCCAAGCCAAGGCTGGGACCTGACGCTGTTAGGTGTGGAGTTGGGAAGAGATCTCTTCCTGGCTCTGAGCAGCTGGATCTTTGCTTTGGCTTTGCCCTTTGTGCCGTAGGAGACCTGGCCCGTTGTCTGGAAGCGTTGGGGCTTCTTGAACAAAGACGGGTGGGTGCTGATGCTGCCTTGAGGTGCTGAAGCTCGGCAGCTGGGTCTTGCTGTGCCGGGCTGTTTTGTGGGAGATCTGGGGTTGTTTGGCATCAATGCTTTGCAGTTCCTGTGCAAGTTGGGGTGGTTTTGGTGGCCGGCCCTGTAGCCCTGGTGGGACCTGTGATGTGTCTGCTATCGGATTCGGTCGTCACCTTTGAGTTGAGTCCATCCCACACTGACCCCAACCACGGGCTCTTCCCCAGCCACAGGCTCTGTCCCTCAGGTCTGCCTGGAGGCTTATGAGGACGGAGGCATCCGGGTGGTGTGTCGATCGGCCGGCTGGTACCCACAACCGGAGGTGCTGTGGAAAGATCCCGATGGGCAGCGTCTCCCCTCAGTCTCCCAGGGACATTTCTGGGATTCAATGGGCCTGTTTGACATCGAAGGCGTCATTGTTGTGTCCAATGGGAACAGACATGGGAAATGGTCCTGCGTGGTCAGGAACAGCCGCCTCAACCAGGAGCAGAAGACGTCCCTGCACATCTCAAGTGCAACGATGGCAGCCAGACCCTGCGGTGCCGGCAGCAGGGCTGGGGTTTGCTGCGTTGCTTTGAGCAGCTTTGATCTGGGGTTCCTGGTGCAAGGTGTGGGGTGTGGGGGCATGGGAGGGGTGTGCACCTTCACAGCAGTTCTAGTGCACGAGAGAACCAGAGCCTTGTGTGCTTCAGGTGAGCATTGGTATGTGCAGGGGAGAGAGAGGACTATGTCCCCTTGAGGCCAGGGCTCCCAGGACAAGGGGCTTGTGAGCTCGAGCTTTGGGGCATTTGTCTTTTTCTTCTTCTGCTCAAACACGGGACTCTAAAACCATCCCTTTTCCTGCTAATGTTTTGGTTTCTCAGCTCCCTTTTTCCACAATGCCCGTCCCTGGATGGTTGGTGTGGGGGTGCTCCTCATGCTTTCACTTGTGTTCCTTGGCCTCGGTGCTTATCTGTGGAGAAGGAAAGGTAAGTGGTGTCAGAAGAATGTTTTGCCTTCACCAAAAAGCTCTTTGGGCAAAGGAAGGAAGGGCACAAGGACACACGGTGGGGTGTGGACAGGAGGACAGGGAGCATGGCCAGACCATCTCTGGCTGGAGGGAAGGTGCAAGAGACCCTCTTGAGATGTTCCCAGGGATGAAGCCAGGTACTGTCCTGACCCCCTCTTCCTCTGCCTTTGCTTTTCAGTGCTGCAGTCCAGAGAGCTGGGTGAGTCCTTCTGGCCCCTTCCCCCAGCAAAACCTCCGGGCAAAGGAGCCCCCCTGGGAGGGACTTGGGTTTGGATGGCTCCTGAAGTTACGGCTGAACTCCAGAGTGCCTGGGTGGGCTGACGGGGGGATGGGCTGGCAGGGATCCATTCCCTGGTGTCTGGGGTTTTTTTGCACTCCCCAAAGAGAAAGAGTTGAGGGTCAGCCCAAACTCTGTCTGCTCCTGTGGGAGCAGCCATGGGATGAGAAGCTGTCCCCTCTGATAACTTATTGGTTTTGGTTTTGCCTTCCAGCAAAAACAGATGCATTACTGGGTGAGTGTCCATGATCTCCATCACCGAGTGGGGTGCTGTCCCTGACACTCTGTACTCAGACCTTTCCCTCCTTGCCCATCCTCTCCATCCCTGCATCCCTGGGCCCTGGGAAAGCCCAAGGCGATGTGCCTGGGAGGGTGGGCAGCTTGGGCAGACCAGAAATGGGTTGTCCCCTCTCCCCTGCCTAGAGCCCTGAGTACCAGCCATGGGACGTGACCAGGCTGGCAGGGAGCCATTCCCAGGTTTTCGGAGTTTTTCACATTCCCCAAAGAGAAGGAGTTGGGGGTAAGCCCGAAGTCTGTCTGCTCCTGTGGGAGCAGCTATGGGATGAGAAGCTGTCCCCTCTGATCACTTAGTGCTTTTGGTTTTGCTTTCCAGAGGAACAAACTGCAGAACTGATGGGTGAGTCTCTGTGAGCTCTGTCACGGCATAGGATCCTACCCTGGGCTTTCTGTGCTCGGCCCTTTCCCTCCTTGCCCGTCCTCTCCATCCCTGCATCCTCCAGCTCTGGGAAAGCCCAAGGCGATGTGCCTGGCAGGGTGGGCAGCTCGGGGACACCAGCCCACGCCTGGACCCTTGCCCCTGCCCAGAGGTGCTGGGAAATGGCTGGGGGATGTGACCAGCTCTTGTCTCTCCTTGTAGCCTGGAGAAAGTTTCTGCTTCCCCAGAATCCAGGTAATCCCGTATTTTATTGCCATTCTGGGTGGTTCTCCTCCCTGTGCTTGTGTGCAAGGGGCATCTGGGCTGGGCAGTGCCCGGGACTGGCCGTGCCTGGGTGTGTTTGGTGACTCAGACACCCCAGCCCAGGGCACTAGCCTGTTCTCCACCGCGTTTTCTTGCCTTTCCAAGGCATTGTGAGTGGCATCCCTGAGGCCAAGAGGAGCCCTCTGCCACCCCCCTGAGAGCCCGTGCACTGCCCAGACCCAGCCACTGCCTCCCCATGCTGCTCCTCCCTGCTGGGGCTGCAGCCCCACCGTTGCCTGTTCCCAGGGGACCCAGCTGGGCCGTGGCCGTGCTGGGGCCGGCCCCGTCATGGGCATCTCTAGGAGGAAGGAGATGCCCCGTGTGCTGCCCCACGGGGCAGAGCCTGGCCCCAGGGTGCTCAAACCCTGCCCAGGACGCAGCTCTGCCCCTGATGCTCTGGCTCCTCCTGTCCCCTGCAGACATGGTGACCCTGGATCCAAACTCGGCTCATCCTGAACTTGTCCTGTCAGCAGATGGGAGAAGTGTGAGAAGGGGAAGAGCACGGCAGGACCTGCCCGACACCCCTGAGAGATTTGACACTCGGTGCTGTGTGCTGGGCCAGGAGGGGTTCAGGGAGGGGAGGCACTGCTGGGGGGTGGAGGTGAAGGGGGAGGTGGGACGTGATTCCTGGTGGGCTGTGGGGGTGGCCAGGGACTCTGTGGACAGGAAGGGGGATGCGGACCTGAGCCCTGCAGGAGGGATCTGGGGACTGGGGCACTGCGAAGGGCACTTTGTGTCTCTCAGCTCTCCTTGCACCTCCCTGTCCCCGATCCCCGTCCCCAGGAGATTCTGGGTCTGTCTGGACTGCACGCAGGGGCTGGTGACTTTCATTGATGCCGACAGCGGGGTCGAGATCTTCACTTTCCCACCAGCCCTGTTCAATGGAGAGATCATCCGACCCTGGTTTTGGGTGGAGACAGAGGAAACCCAGCTGTGCCTGAGGGACAGCACCTCCTGCACCCTCTGCCCCCCTTCCATCCCCACCACAGTCCTGGACAGCCCCTGCCCTTCTGCAGACACTGCCCGCTCTCCTCTCCTCTCCTCCATCCCGCAGCAGCACATGTCCCTCTCTGCCCTGCCCAAGCCCAGGGAGCAGAGGAGCAGTGAAGGGCCGGTGCTGGTTTGAGCTGGGCTGGAGTTTATTTGCTTCATAGTAGCTAGTATGGCATTCAGGTTTGGATTTCTGCTGGAAACAGTGTTGATAGCACAGGGATGTTGAAGGGGTTGCAAGGACAGGTTTGCTTGCAATATGCTAGATTGTATTTATAGCTGTTACTGCTGTTTAGGTATTGGTTGGCAGGGTCCTCTGCTTGCCATGGGTCTTGCTTGCCTTCCTGGATGGTAGAGTCTGGTGCATGTCAGCAGCTGATTTTTGCTTTTGCGACTCGCTGTACTGCCGTACTGCTGATCATGGCACTGTGCTGTGCTGGGAACACTTTGCTAAGAGCCATGGCCATACGCGTGGGCTGTGCGATGGCCAGGGCATCGCTGTTGTTCCTGTGCTGCTGCACCGGACAGCCTGGAACTGCATTTTGAGCTCGGGTCGAAGGGACGGTGACCCCAAAGTGCCTGTGGCCATGAAGAAGTCCAGAGCAGAGCCCCTGCCCTTCTGCAGACCCTGCCCGCTCTCCTCTCCTCCATCCCGCAGCAGCACATGTCCCTCTCTGCCCTGCCCAAGCCCACCCTGCCCAGGCACAGCACCATGGCCTTCAAGAAAGCTTTGTGGGTGACCATGGAGTGTGGCCGTGCTGGTTCCTGGGGGCTTTTTGTCCTGATTCCTGCCTGCCCGCGAAGGGCATTTGCAGCCAGCGCACTTGGAGCAGTGGTTGGAGCAGGAGCCTGGGGGCAGCTCCCTGCAGGATGAGCACGGGGAGTGGGGGTCAGAGGCAGGGGGCACTCACAACTCAGGCACCCCCTTCTCTTCCTTCTGGGCACCCCCAAACTTTGCCAGCACCCCCTATCCCCAGGATGCCCCTGCTCTCTCAGCATCCTTCTACACCACACAATCCTGTTGGGAGCAAGAGTGATTTGTCTTTCCCTAATCCCCTTCCTCGCTGGGCACTCAGGACAGGCGGCTGTGGCTTGTTGCTGCTTTTGGGGATTGGGCTGAGTGTGCGAAGGCATCTTGGTAACCGAGTGGCTTTAGTTGCAGCAGCAGAGGAACCTTCTGAGTGGAGAAAGACTTTCCCAACCTGGGGCTCTTTTAGGGTGATATTTAGCAATATTGATTGCTGTGGCTGCTGCTGCTCCGTGGTTTTGGTACTGTAGCAGAGCCAGGGACTGTTGGCTGGGGTGGGGTGGGATGGGAGGGTGCCGGGAGTGGGGTGGAAGGGTAGCCGAACCCGGCAGGGCATGAGAAGGGGTGGGGGACACACAAGAAGCAGGGACTGGGGCTGCGGGAATGAAGAACAAAGCAGAGCCCAGGCAGCCTGGGTGCTCGCAGCCGGTACTGATGCTCGGACCCTCTCCCGGTGATGCCACATCCCTGTAGGTAATGGGCAGAGGATGGCCGGGGCTGGGGCCGAGATCCCCCCACTGCACTGAACTGGGGGGTTTGTGGGCCATCCTTCTGCTCCCCCTGCCCTCTTTTGAAGCTGGACTCTGGTAGACAGCCAGGCAGACGTAAGGTGTTGTTAGGACTGTTTAGGCGGCTAGGTGAGTCTGCAGCCCCGGTGTCAGTGGGGCTGTGAAAGTGCTGCTGAGGGAGGTTTCATGGTGGAAACTTTGGGCACTGAGTGTTGTAGCCAAGTCCCTGCTCGACTTTGTGATGTGCCTGAAGGAACAAAGCTTCCCAGCTGTGTGCTGGGGCTGGGCAGCCCAGGTGGGTGCCATGAGGCTGGGGCTGGGCAGCCCAGGTTTTCCAAAGGCTGGAGGTGGGCAAGGGCCAGGGCAGCTCTTTGTGCAGCGCCTGAGGCTGGGGCTGGCCCTGCTGGGCCAAGGGCTCTAGCTGGGGAGGGGGCTGCCTGCCCTTGCCTGCCCTTGCCAGCTGGCCTAGGAGGGAAGGGAAGGGAAGGGAAGGGAAGGGAAGGGAAGGGAAGGGAAGGGAAGGGAAGGGAAGGGAAGGGAAGGGAAGGGAAGGGAAGGGAGGGAAAGGGGCTGCCGCCACAGGCAGCTGCCTCCAGCAAGGAGCAGCCCGTCCCTGTGGCAAGGAAGGATCCCTCCCAGCAATGCCTGACTTCACGCACCACCAGCACACAGCGCCGGGAGCTCGGTGCCTCCGTCGGCCGCGTGCGTGAGCTGCCGTGCGTCCAGGAAGCCTGGTGGGAGAGGAGCGTGGAGGTACCCGCCACCTGCTCCTGGGTGGGCGAGGGTCGGGCAGCCGGCACTGTGGAGGAGCAAGGGGCGGAGGCAGAGAGAGGCCTCGGGGTGCTGTAAGGTCTCCCGTGGGTGAGTGTACTTTAATGCCTTGCAGCTACGAAGGGGTGGAGCCCATCCCTATTTCCGTAGTGACAGGGGGATCCCAACAGTTGACTCTGCTGGAGGCTGAAGTGAGTCTAACTGGGAATGAGTGGCAAAAGCCCCCCATTGTGACTGGCCCAGAGGCTCCGTGCATCCTGGGCATAGACTACCTCCGGAGAGGGTATTTCAAGGACCCAAAAGGCTACCGGTGGGCTTTTGGAATAGCTGCCTTGGGAGCGGAGGAAATTGAACCATTGTCTAGTCTGCCCGGTCTCTGAGGACCCTTCTCTTGTGGGGTTGCTCAGGGTTGAAGAGCAACAGGTGCCAATCGCTACCACAACAGTGCGCCAGCGGCAACACCGCACCAACCGAGACTCCCTGGTTCCCATCCATAAGCTGATTCGTCAACTGGAGGGTCAGGGAGTGATCAGCAGAACCTGCTCACCCTTTAACAGTCCCATATGGCCAGTGCAGAAGTCCAATGGAGAGTGCAGGCTGACAGTAGACTATCGTGGCCTGAATGAATTCACGCCGCTGATGAGTGCTGCTGTGCCAGACAAGGTGGAACTTCAATAGGAACTGGAGTCAAAGGCAGCCCAGCGGTACGCCACAATTGATATTGCTAATGCGTTTTTCTGAGTCCCTTTGGCAGCAGAGTGCAGGCCACAGTTGGCTTTCCCTTGGAGGGGTGTCCAGTCCACCTGGACCCAACTGCCCCAGGGGTGGAAACACAGCCCCACCATTTGCCATGGCCTGATCCAGGCTGCATCGGAACAGGGTGACGCTCCGGAGCACCTGCACTACATTGATGACATCATCGCATGGGGCAACTCAGCAGAGGAAGCTTCTGAGAAAGGGAAGAAAATAATCCAAATCCTGCTGAAAGCTGCTTTCACCAGAAACCAAAGTAAGGTCATGGGACCTGCACAGGAGATCCAGTGTGTAGGAATAACATGGCAAGATGGGCGTCATCGGATCCCAATGGATGTGAGTAACAAAACAGCAGCCATGTCTCCACTGACCAAGAAAAAGGAAACACAAACTTTCTTAGGTGCTGTGGGTTTCTGGAGAATGCACATCCCAAATGACGGTCTGATTGTAAGCCCTCTCTATGAGGTGACCTGGAAGAAGAACGATTGTAAATGGGGCCATGAGCAACAACAAGCCTTTGAAGAAACCAAACAATAAATTGTCCATGGAGTACCCCTTGGGCCAGCCTGGGCAGGACCAGATGTTAAAACCAAAAGTACTCTACACCGCAGCCGGGGAGAATGGCCAGACCTGGAGTCTCTGGCAGAAAGCACCAGGGGAGACTCAAGGTGGCAAAGGCAAACCCATCTGTGGCATTGCTTTTGCTCAAGGACCTGGGTGCACCTGGTGGGTGATGCGGAGGGATGGGGAAGTCCGATGTGTACCTCAGGGGGATTTGGGTTTGGGTGAGAATAGCCGATGATTAAAATTGTATGATGTTAATTACTAAATAATATTGCATGTCATTGCTGTTCTGATTGCTGTGTGCCGTAATAATGGCATTACAGTAAGAATTATCCAGATTAATGATGAACTTTGATGAAACTGAGCAAGGTGCAGAGGTGATGAAACCCGAACTGGCTTTAGCAACAACCGCCCAGCAACTTCCTCGAGATTGATGTCTCAACCCACAGCGCTTCAGCGTGGACCGTGCCAGATGCATCAGCTAGGAGCTCTGGATGCAGCAACCCAACAGCACCCACCATCTCCCCTGCCCTGGGAGACTGTTATGACAGATGGAGCCAGAAGTCATGGACTAAATGAACTCAACAGACATCTTCTGGACATTTATGAATATTTTACCTACACTTCACAGTCCATTGACTAAGGGAATCATATCTGTGTGTATATATCAGAAGACAGGAAAAACAGTGGTGATTAATTGCAATGTCTTGGAAAGTGTGGGACCTGGATATGATGTAGATGATATAGAACAGGTGGTGGATCCTGTCCTGGTTTTGGCAGGGATAGAGTCAATTTTCTTCCTAGCAGCGGGTACAGTGCTGTGTTTTGGATTTAGGATGAGGGTAATGTTGATAACACACCGATGTTTTTAGTTGTTGCCAAGCAGTCAAAGACTTTTCAGCTTCTCACACCGCCCTGCCAAGGAGAAGGTGAGGGGCAACCAAGAAGCTGGGAGGGGACACGGCCAGGACAGCTGACCCAAACTGGCCAAAGGGATGTTCCATAGCGTATGACATCATGTTCTTTATATAACTGGGGGTGGGCCAGTAGGTGGGGCAGCTTGGGAAGTAGCTGAGCATCGACTTCAGGTGGTGAGAAATTGTGCTGTTCATCACTTGTTTTGTATACTATTGTTGTTATTATTGTTATTCCTTTTCTGTCCTATTCTCAACCCACAAGTTTTACTTCTTTTTTTTTTTTTTTCTTTTCTGATTCTCTCCCCCATCCCACTGGGGTGAGCAGACAGCCATGTGGTGGTTTTAGCTGCCAGCCGGGTTAAACCATGACAGAGGGACCCTGTGCTGGAGTAGAGGAAGAGTGTGAGGAGTCCTCCACCTGAGGAGGAAGGAGCATCAGAGACAAGGGGTGATGAAGTGACCACAGCCCCCATTCCCCGTCCCCCTGTGGTGCTGGAGGAGAGGAGGGAGATAAATCAGGAGTGAAGTTGAGCCTGGAAAGAAGGGAGGGATGGGGGGAAGCGGGTTTGAGTTTTGTTCTTATTATCCTACTCTGATTTGATTGGGGGGACAGAGGGACATGGTGGGGGACATGGGGACACGGACCTGGCAGGGAGGGCATGGGGGCATGGTGAGGGGACATGGCACGTGGACATGGGGACATGGCAGGGAGGGTATGGGGAGGGCCGGGGACACTGCAGGAGGGGGTGTGGGGGTGTCACCTCTGTCCCCCCCAGGGCATGTCCCTGGAGCTGCACCCTGGGGAAGTGCTGGCGGTGGTGGCCCCCCCAGGGGCGGGGAAGAGCACCCTGGTGTCCCTGGTCCTGTGCCTGCACCCGCCGGGGGCCGGGCGGGTGCTACTGGATGGTCATCCCCTCCCTGACTACCAGCACGCCTACCTGCGCTGCCAGGTGCTGCCACCGCCCCATCACACAATGTCCCCACTGGTCCCCACTCCCACCCCTGTGTCACCAGCCACCCCCAACGGGTCCCCACTGCCACCCCCGTGTCACCAGCCATCCTCACCATGACCTCGCCAGCACCCCCTGTCACCAGACATCCCCGACGCATCCCCAGACATCCCTACCACATCCACAGGCCGCTTCCACCGTGTCCCCACCACTTCTCACGCCATGTCCCCAGCCATCCCCACCATGTCACCAACGCATCCCTGCCGTGTCCCCAGATGTTCCCCCTGCTATGTCCCCAGCTGTGTCCCCAGCCATCCCTGCCATGTCCCTAGTTGTGTCCCCACCATATCCCCATCCCCACCACATCCCTGCCATGTCACCGCTGCATCCCTGCTGCATCCTCGGCTGTCCCGTCCGTGTCCCTGCCAAGTCCCCTGCCACGTCCCCTGCAGCGTCCCCATCCATCCCCACCATCTCCTTGCCCCATACCCACCCTGTCCCCAGCCATCCCCACCAGGTCCCTGCCACATCCCCAGCCATGTCCCCCCTACTTTCCCCCGACGTACCCCCACATCCCTGCCATGTCCCCAGCCCTCCCCTCCGCTGCAGGTGGCGGCTGTCGCCCAGGAGCCGGTGCTCTTCTCCTGCTCACTCCACCGCAACATCACTGTCCCGTCCCACTCAGTGGGTGAGGTTAACTTTTTAATTCTCTGTGCGGTAATCGGGAGTAACGACAATTACTCGAGAGGTTCAAACATCACAAATTTACTTAAAACTCCGCGCAACTACAAAAGATAGCGGCTTGGCAAAAGTTATAACAAACAGCACAGGAACAGCAGCGTTGCCCTGGGCACCTGCCAGCCCGGGTACGTTGCCATTGCTGTTATCAAAATGTTCCCAGGAACAGCACGGTAAGGTGATAAGCAGTACGGCGAGCAGCAAAAGCAAAAAGCAGCCACTAACGAGCACTAGCCTGTAACATACAGTAAGGCAAGCAAGGCCCAGGGCAAGCACAGGAAGCTGCCAATTAACAGCTAAAGAGCAAGAACTATAAATTCAATGTAGCATATTCCAATCAAATCTGTCATTATCTTGAACCCTTCGAGCCCCACAATGGGTGCCAAAAAGGACTGTCGGGGTTTTACCCCAGCCAGCAGCTGAGCACCGCGCAGCCACTCGCTCACTCCCCCCCATCGGGATGGGGGAGAGAATTGGAAGAGTAAAAGTGAGAAAACTCATAGGTTGAGATAAAGACAATTTAATAGCTAAAGCAAAAGCTGCGTGCACAAGCAAAGCAAAGCAAGGAATTCATTCACCACTTCCCATTGCAGGCAGCTGTTCAGCCCTCTCCAGGAAAGCAGGGCTCTGTCACGCGCAACGGTTACTTGGGAAGACAAACGCCATCACTGTGAATACAGCCATCTCCTCACCTTCCCCTTCCCCCAGCCCCTTATAAACTGAGCATGACATCATATGGGATGGAATATCCCTTTGGTCCATGGGGTCAGCTGTCCTGGCTGTGTCCCCTCCCAACTCCTTGGGCACCCCCAGCCATCCCGCTGGCGGGGCCGTGCCAGAACCAGCAAAGGCCTTGGCTCTGGGGAAGCACTGCTCAACAACAACAGCTCCAGATAACAAACACGTCTCTCTGTTATCAACACTGCTTCCGGCACAAATCCAAACCATAGCCCCATGCTACTGACTATGAAGACGATTAACCCTCTCAGCTGAAACTGGGCTAATATGAGGAAAATTAACTCCATCTCAGCCAGACCCAATGCAATCCTAAACACCTCACCATGCTGGGCTGCTGTGAAGAAAATCAGCTCTATCCCACATAAAACCAGCTCAGCCCTCGACCCAAGGCTGCCAGAGCAGCCCAGGCACCAGGATTTTAAAAGTATTGTAAAGAAGGCAGTTCACCCAGCCAGAAGAGCCCCCAGTGTATCGGGGTGGGCAGGCGCAGCGTGACCAGCTCTCTGCGGGCAGCTCCCAGCCGCCTCCAGCACCTCTGTGTCCAGCCGGTGAGAGGGCAGGGGGCCGCATCCAGCCCCCCAGTCCCTCGTGGAGCGGTTAGGCGTTCATCACTGCAGGGACCAGAGGAACAGACAGTGTCACCCAGGGCCGCCTCCCTGTCCCCAACCCTCTGCTCGGGGGGTCTCAGCGTCCCCCTCCTGCAGCCCGGCGTTGTTCTGGCCACGGGTCCCACGGGGGAGCACAGAGAGCTGGGGTTGCCCCCGTCCACCCCCCCAGTCCCACACCGTACCTTGGGCCGAGCTGCCAGCACCCCTGTCCGTGCCTGCGAGGGAGAAATAGCCGTGAGCTGCCAGCCCCCTGCTCGCTGCGGGCTCGGTGCACGTGCCAGGAGCCGGCCCGGGAGCCGTGGCCACGCTGCAGCCACCAGGAGAGGAGGATGGCACCGCGAGCACCGGGGGGGAGACACCACCTCTGCCACACGTCCCCGCTACGGGGCTGTAAAGAGGGGCAGCACAGGGAGGACCGGGGATGGGGAAATGCCGGCAGCGGCCAGAAACCGGAGCCACGAGACCACCCCGGCACTGGGCAGCGGCTGGAGCCACACCTGCCCCCGGTACTCACTTGACGCCATGCCGTAGCCCTTCTTCCCTGCAGAAAGAGAAAGGCATCAGCATCCACCACGCTTCACCGTCAGGCTCGGGGGCTCCCCAGAGCGCAGCAGCTCGTGCCCACAGCCCCTCCTGGACCCCCGGGCCCTGCCTTCCTCCCACACCCCTCTGCCTCACCACCCCGGTGCTTTACCCGATCTCTGCTTCAAAATGACGACTCCAGCGATGATGGCGATGACAGCCAGGATGGCAACAATCACGCCCAACACGATGGCCAACAGGTTGGACTCCGACTCTGGGGGAGAGCAGGGCTGTGAGGAGGGGAAGGGGAA
This sequence comes from Grus americana, assembly GCF_028858705.1. NCBI lineage: Eukaryota > Metazoa > Chordata > Aves > Gruiformes > Gruidae > Grus > Grus americana. Next base: position 1,297,346 of record NC_072883.1, on the reverse strand, counting down.
CCACCCCAGCCCACCGCTCCACGTGCCCAAGGCCACCGGGCTCACCCCACGCAAAAAGCCCGGGCTCGGGCAGGCTGGCGTGCTCCACGCGGCACCGGTACTTGTCCTTCTCCTCCGGGCGGGCCGTGATGGAGGCCCAGGTGTAGTAGGTGCCGTTGCTGTTGGGCGTGATGCTGCCCCGCTCGGTCTCGTGGTCCCTGACCTCGCCGTCCTTCAGCCAGCTGACGGTGATGGGCCGCGGGTAGAAGCCGTAAGCGCGGCAGTGCAAGGTCAGGATCCCGGGGGTCTCCTGCCCCGACACTCGGACCGTGGGGCGCTCTGCGGAGGGGGTGGCGGTGAGGGCTGGCACACGCGCCCACGCTGGCCGGTCCCCGGGGTCCCCGTCTCGCCCTCACCTTTCTTCTCCAGCACGGCCTGCCCGTAGCTCACGTATTTCCTCAGCCACTCAACGCAGGTGTTCTGCAGGTAGTGCTTCCATCGCTCAGCGACAGTCCCGTCCGCTTCCCACTTCCTCTTGGTGATTTGCGCTGCTGCGTCCGCCGCAGTGAACGTCATCGTGTCCATGTCAAAGGCGATGAAGTCCCTCCCGACGTAGGCGTCCTGCCAATACCCCCTGGTGCTACCATCCTCCAGGAGGTCACAGCCGTACATGCGCTGCAGCGTGTGAGCCCCTGAAACACGACCAGGGAGACGGGGCTGAGGGGCTGCCACAGCCCTGGGCCTTCAGTGGGGCATGGACCCCCCAGCAGCACCCCCCACTCCAGCCCTGTGTGAGGTCCGGGGGGATCGGGCACCAGCACCAGAGCTGCCCCCCGTCCTGCCCGGGGCCCACAGCACTCGGGGCGTCACGTACAGCCGTGATCCAGACCCCCTGCGCCCAGGGCATGGCTGAGCTGGCACCCAGCCCCATAGCACCCTGCGACAGCGACGGGCTGGGACAGGGTCCTGAGTGCCATTGAGGGGGGGACAAGGAGGTGGGGTGTGTGGGGGGAGCCCCTCTGCCTCTGGGGTGGGGGGTACAATGTACCACAGGAATGGCGAGGGGATGAGACCCCCTCCGGTTCTGGGGGTCTCGACTGCCGTGGGGATGGCAAGGGGCTGGGATGTGGTGGCCCAGTCCTGGGATGGGGTGCTGGGCACTGTGGGGCGGGGATGCGCTGGGTGGGGCGGCCAGAAGCCCCCCCGGCTCTGGGACAAGGGATCCCAAGGACTGTGGGGCTGGGACAGGCAGCCGGGACCCCCTCACACTGGGGGATAGGGTGGCTGGGAGCCCTCTGACAATGGCACCGGGCAGGGAAGGGTCGGCACAAGCCGGGGCAGGAGCGTGGGGCAGGGCAGGGTCTTGTGGGGGGGGGTGGGAACTCTCGCATCCCACGGAGCCTCCTCCCAGCCCCACAGAGCCCCGTCCCAGCCCGCACTCACCCCCGCTCTGGTTGTAGCGGTCCCGCGCTGTGTCCAGGTTCACACGGTTAACCTGCTGATTGCTCTGTGCAATCTGGGTCTGCCCGTCCCAGTACTGCTGATCCAGGTTGTCCCTCATCCAGTCCGCCCCAGGCACCGTCCTCCCCGTCTCGCTGTCGTAGCGTGAAATGAGGTTCCCGTCCACGTACCCCACGGACACGAACTGGGGCACCCCCGGGCTGGGCTCTGACACCCCAATGTGGAAGTACTGCAGGGAATGGAGCTCTGCAGGAACACGGGGGACGGTGAGGGATTGGGGGGCTCGGGGGGACAGGGGTGAGGGTGCCCAAGGGGTGGGGGTCCAGGGGTGGGCAGCGAGGATGGGTGGGGGTCCCAGGGGAGCAGATCCGGGGGGGATGGGGGGCAGCTGCAGGGGGGCTGTGACTGGTGGGGGGGTGTTGGGGGAGCGAGGTGTGTCCAGGAGGGGGGTCCTGGTTCCCAGGAAGGGAAGCCCAGGGGGTCCCTGGTGTCAATGAAAGGGGGGCCCGGGGGGTGGGGGACCCCAGGTGCCCAGGAAGGGGGGTGCAGGGGGGTCCCCAGCGTCAAGAAGCAGATCAGGGGCATGGGCGGGGGGGGCGGGGCCCAGGAAGGCAGACCCGGGGGTCTGGGGGGTGTTCCCAGGGCGTACTCGGTGTCCAGGGAGGAGGACCGGGGGGGTCCCCGTGCCAGGGGGGTTCCCGGTGCCCAGGAGAGGGGGTCCAGGGGGGTCCCGGTGCGCAGCAAAGAGGGTCCAAGGGGGTCCCGGTGCCTCGGGACGGAAGGGAAGGTCAAGGGGGGGGGTCCCGGTGCCCGGGAGGGTGCCCACGTGCCCAGGAAAGGGGCTCCAGGGGGGTCCTGGTCACCCGGGATGGAGGGGGAGGTCATGGAGGGGGGTCCCCGTGCCCGGGGAACGGGGCACCGGGGACCAGGAAAGGGGGTCCAGGGGGGTCCCGGCGCCAAGGAACGGGCTCCCGGGTCCCCGCCCGCGCTCACCGCTCGCTGCCCCGCCGAGGACCCCCAGCAGCAGCCCCAGCCACAGCGCCCGGCCCCATCGCTCCGCTCCGCTCCGGCACCGCGCCCGCACCGGCCCCACGAGCCTCGCGCCGACCCAAGACCCGCCCCAGGACCCGCCTCGCCCCGCGATTGGCTCCGCCAGAGCCCGTCCGCCAATGGCAGCCCGAGACGCTTCGGACGTCACCGGGCGCCGGGCAGATCCCGTCTCTGCAGGTTGGGGAGAAGCGAAAGCGGCGGAGGGAGCGCGGGGGGAGGGGCGGGGACAGGAGCTCCCCGGGACCAACCGGGACCCCGCCACCCCCCGGGATCCTCGGGCCGGGACCCCCCACGGGGCAGCCCAGCCCTCAGCCCCCCCCGACCCCTCCTCAGGGCCCGAGATCCCCCCGCACCCCCACTTCGCCTGTTCCCCCCCCCCCAGCCTGGGGTCACCCCTGGGCCCCCCAAGTCGCAGTTCTACACCCGCCCCCCCGGCCCTGGTCTTGTCCCCTTCCCCTGGGGCACCCCGAGACCCCCACGACCTGTCTGTCCCGGGGGGAGGGGGACACCCAGGTGCCCCACGGCTCTCCCCACCCCGGCTCTGCCACCCTGGGGGTTTATGGGTGAAAAAGCTGGGAAAATGGTACAAAAACTGGGGAGTGTGGGCACCCCCCGGGGCTTCTGGGAGGTGTCCCTTGCACCCGCTGTCCCTCGTGTCCGGTGCCCACGGGCTCCAGTTCTTCACCAACTGCTCCAGCGTTGGGCCCTGTCGTGGTTCAGCCCCAGCCGGCAGCCGAGCCCTTTGCCTGCTCCTCCTGCCCCATGGGATGGGGAGGAAAATCAGAAGAAAAAGGCAAAACTGTTGGGTGTGGTAAGGACAGCCCCCCGCCATCACAAGTCCCCCCAGAAAGCCGCTCCGGCGGCAGCAGCCCAGCCCGCCCCCACCTCCCTCACAGCGGGCAGCGACAGGTTACGGGGGCGGGGCTAAAATATAAGTGGTCTCGATTGGCTGCTTCCCCCGCCACTCCTCACCTTTTGCGCGCTGATTGGTGGGCGAGCGGGCGGGCCACCTTTAAAGAGCAGAGCGGCGCTTTCCTCAGAGCGGTGCGGGCGCACGTGGGCAGCGGCGGAGGTAGGGGCCGGGCGGGCGGTGGTGCTCGGGCCCGGTGGTTGTGGGGTGCGGGGAGGGCTCCCCGTCCCTGTATTGCTCGCCGTGTTCCCCCCGGCTTTCCCGCCTCCCTCCTGGGGCTGCTGAGGGAGCGGCCGCTTGTGGGCCCCCCCTTGGCGCTGTGCCCTGAGCCGTGCCGGGCGGGGAGCCGTGCTGAGTCTGTGGGGCTTGGGAACCCTTCAGGGCACCGGCACGGCGGGAGCTGCTTGGCCCAGCCGCCGCCAGCACCCCTGGGGTGAACAGTGTGATGGTCTTGGGCGGGCTCGGCCTGCGCTGTCCCCGTCCTGTGCCAGCAGCGGGGAGTAGCCAGGCGCTGGGATGTGCCTGTGTCCCCCTTAGATCTGGGCTGCATCTGCCCTCTGGGGTAAAACCCTCTGGTTAAGACCATTCCCCCTCGTCCTGTCGCCGCATGGCATCACTTGGAGCTTTTCCGGCTGAGCTGCCTCTGGGCGGTGCAGGGGAGCAGCCCTGTCCTCCTGTCCCCCTTTAATCCTGTGTGCTCATCTGTTTGTAAAACAGGGCTGAGACCCACCCTCGGTATCCTCTGCTCAGGTGGGGGTGGGATGTTGTGTGCCGACTTTGACTCGGTATCCTTGATGTTTTGTTAAGGACACCCTGGGCCTCCGATTTTGGTGTCTGGGGGCTGCTGTGGTGCCTTGTTCTGCCAGGTGCACCCCGTTCCTGCCTCTCTGGGTGCTGGTGCTTCCTTCCTGTGTGTCGGCTGAGCCGGGAAGGGAGACACTCCTAGCCAGCGAGTGCCTTGCTTCTATTAATAGAATTAGAAGTCCTGGTCTGGTGTGTCCTCAGCATGTTCTTGGCAATCTCCCAATAGCAGCTGTGATGGTAAAACAAGATCTAAGCCTGGCTTGGAACAGCCTCTGCCAGCAGCTGTGATGCCTTGGGCACAAGACTCTGCTTATCACAAGCAAAGTGCTTCTACATCCCTTTCCCATGGGACAAGGGGAGGAGGAGGCATTCCCCTGTACCAGTAGGAACATGGAGGAGCCCCTGGGTCCCCAGGACGAAGAGGCATCCTCCCACACAGAGGTGCCTGGGTATCCAGACAAAAGGACACACAGAAGAGTTCTGGGTGAGTGTGGGGCCACCCCTGTGACCTGTAGGGAGGGGACAATGTCTTGGTGGTGGTGTCACCCTGGGAGGATTGGGGCTGGCAAGTGTGACGCTTCTTCCAGCTGTCTGGAAAAGGCCTCGTCTTGTGCTCAGTTCCCATCAGGTGGTCTGTAGCAGCTCCCCACCACTTCGCCATCTGTCTGGCAGCTCTCCTGCTGTGGGCCGTCCCCTAGGGGGTCCCTCCCGCGATCCCTGGGTAGCTTGTGTTGGGGGTGGCGGGGATGTGAGGGCCGTGCCTGCTCTGGGACAGCACCGTCTGTTTCGAGTGACTTTTTCCTCCCGCAGGCAAGCGGTGCGGTCCCTATCTAGCGTACATCCTGGTGGTGGTTGTGGTCCTAGCTTTGGCTGCCGCTCTTCCTGTACAATCAGGTAAGGGAGGAGCAGCTGCCTCCTTCTGGCCCCTTGGCACAGGACCGTGTGTGCTGCCAGCAACCCGGCCCACGCAGTACCAGGCTGGATGTGGCCCCTTCCCCTCTGGGCTGGGGCAACTGTTGGTGTGGGGGGAGCGTGATGGGGCCAGGCCCTTGGAATGGCTGTGCCCCCACCCTGTCTGAGGGGTCCTGGGGAGGAGCAGGGACACCCTCACCTGTGCTGTGGGGACAGGCTGTTAACGCCTGGGGTGTCTGCTCCTTCTCGGTCCCTGGGAGCAAATTGGGGATCCCTGTGGGGGGAGCCCGTGGTTACCTCCTTCCCTGCCCTGCAGAGCTGTGTCCCCTGCTCCCTGCGGAGGAGAATCCTCTGACCTTCTTCCCTTCTCCTTTTCCCTCTCCAGCAGGGAGACATGAAGGCTGTCCAACTCTGGTGCTGGCCTGTCCTGACGACTGGGTTGGGTATCGCAAAGTCTGCTACTACCTCTCGAATGAGGAGGGGAGCTGGGAGTGGAGCCAGGAGTGGTGCTCCTCACACGGGGCCTCGCTGGCTGTGCTCCAGAGGGAGTGGGAAATGGTGAGTGAGGGGCTGTTGTGGCTGCGGGGGGGTGAAGGAAGGGGGTTTCCTGGGTTGGGTGCAGACCCTGGGTGTGGAGCCTGGGGCTGGTGAGCTCGTTCAGAAGCGCTGGAGCCTGTTGGAGCAGCCGTTGGGAGGGAGCTGCTGCCATCCCAGGGCCAGTGGTGGTGGTGCAGGGCTGGGGCTGCCTGCGAGGCCGGCAGGGACCAGCGTGGGGCCGGCAGCAGCTCCTGACTGTTGGCTTGTCTTTCCTACCCAGGAGTTTCTCTTGCGCCTCAAGGGCAACACTGATGTCTGGCTTGGGCTGCAGAGACAAGGCGAGCGCCTGGAGTGGGTGGATGGCAGCAGCTTCAACCAGAGGTGAGTCCCATGCGGAAACCGTCCTGCGGTGGGATGGGCAGAGGCCTGGTGGGACGTGTCTGCTGGGACTGTCCCTTGCAGGCAGCCCTTGTCCCCTCCCGGTGCCTGAGGGGACACCCGCTAACCCGATGGTACCAGCAGTGTATTTGCTTCCTGTTGCAGGATCCCGGTGCAGGGCCAAGAACCGTGTTTGTTCCTGAAGGACCATGATCTCTGGAGTTCAAGCTGCTCAAAGCAACGGCCTTATGTGTGCAGCAAGGCCTCAGTTCTGATGGGAACCACGTGAGGGAGCTGGTGGAGAAAGGTCCTTCCCGGTGCTGGGGACTGTTGGGTTTACGTGGCAAGGGTTTGGTAGTGGGGGGCTTCTCTGAGGAGATGCCAGGAGCTGCCCCCGTGTTGGATGGAGTCACTTCCAGCCGGCTCCAGGACGCACCCACTGCTGGCCAAGCAGTGTGTTTGAACCGTTAGAGTAATTGTCGTTAATTCTCTGCACGGTACTCAGGAGTAAAAAGTTAACCTCACCCTAACGCACTGAGTGGGCTGGGCCATTAAAATTGGTGACAGCCAACGTGGCTTCACTAAGAGCAAATCATGCCTAAGAACTTTGGTGGCCTTCTCTGATGGGGTTACAGTGTTGCTGGACAAGGAGAGCGACTGATGTCATCTACCTGGACCTGTGCAAAGCATTTGACACTGTCCCACACAACGTCCTTGTCTCTAAATTGGAGAGACGTGGATTTGACGGATGGAGGATAAGGAATTGGCTGGACGGTCGCACTCAGGGAAGGGTGCCTCTGGATGGCATCCCTTCCAGGCTTGAGAGGTGATGGCCTAAAGCTGCAGGAGGGGAGATGGAGATGAGATGTGAGGCAGAAATCCTTCCCTGTGAGGGTGGTGAGGCCCTGGCACAGGTTGCCCAGAGAAGCTGTGGCTGTCCCTGGATCCCTGGAAGCATTCAAGGCCAGGCTGGATGGGGCTTTGGGCAAGCTGGGCTAGTGGAGGGTGTCCCTGCCTGTGGCAGGGGGTTAGAACTGGATGGGCTGTGAGGTCCCTTCCAACCCAAACCAGTCTGTGATGCAATGGTTCTGTCCCCAACCATCCCCACCACGTCCCTGCAGCATCCCCAGCCACGTCCCCACCATCTACCCCCACTGCCACACCATGTCCCCCCCACATCCCCACCGTGTCCCCAGCCGTCCCCTGTGCCGCAGGTGGCCGCCGTCCCCCAGGAGCTGGCGCTCTTCTCCCGCTCACTCCACGCCAACATCGCCTACAGGCCGGAGAGCTGGAGCTGGGCGCAGGTGACAGTGGCAGCCACCCGTGCGGGTGCCCACACCTTCATCGCCTGCCTGCCCCGGGGCTATGACACAGGTAGGAGGTGCCCCTCCCCCTCGCTGTCCCCATGTCCCCACACTGACGGCCGTTTCACGCAGAGGTGGGCGAGCTGGGGGGGGCAGCTCCCCAGGGGACAGCGGCAGGGGGTGGCCATTGCTCGTGCCTTGGTGAGGGACCCTCGTGTCCTTGTCCTCGATGAACCCACCAGCACCCTGGATGCTGAGAGCCAGCTGCAGGTGGGAAGTGACACCCATGTCCCCTCAATTATCCTGTCCAGCAGCACCCCAGTCCCTGAGGGTCCCCCTGGGTCTCCTCTTTCCATCATCTCCTGGGTCCTTGGTCCCTGTGTCCCATTGGTCGCCAATCTCAGTGTCCCTTTGGTCCCCAATTGTGGTGGGTTGACCCTGGCTGAAGGCCAGGTGCCCACCAGAGCCGCTCTCTCACTCCCCTCATTCACCAAACAGGGGAGAAAAGGCATAACGAAATGCTTGTAGGTCGAGATAAGGACAGGGAGAGATCACTCACTAATTGTTGTCACGAGCAAAACAGACCAAACTTAGAGAGGGAATTCATCTGATTTATTACTAGGCAAAACAGAGTAGAGGAATGAGAAAATAAAATCAACTCTTAAAACACTTCCCCCCACCCCTCCCATCTTCCCGGGCTCAACTTCACTCCCGGCTTCAACCTTCCCCCCCTCAGCGGCAGAGGGGGACGGGGAGTGGGGGTTACGGTCAGTTCATCTCACGGTGTTTCTGCCGCTTCTTCATCCTCAGGGGGAGGACTCCTCTCATCGTTCCCCTGCTCCAACATGGAGTCCCTCTCACGGGGTGCAGACCTTCAGGAGCAAACTGCTCCAGCGTGGGGTCCCCCACGAGGTCACAAGTCCTGCCAGCAAACCTGCCCTGGCGTGGGCTCCCCTCTTCACGGGTCCACCGGTCCGGCCAGGAACTTGCTCCAACGTGGGCTTCCCACGGGCCACAGCCTCCTTCAGGTGCCTCCCCCTGCTCCGGCATGGGGTCCTCCACGGGCTGCAGGTGGAATCTCTACACCCCCTCATCCGTCCTCCATGGGCTGCAGGGGGACAGCCTGCTTCACCATGGCCTTCACCACGGGCTGCAGGGGGATCTCTGCTCCGGCGCCTGGAGCCCCTCCTGCCCCTCCATCTGCACTGACCTTGGTGTCTGCAGAGTTTCTTACATCTTCTCACTCCTCTCTCCGGCTGCAAAAGCTCTCTCTAACTGGTTTTTTCCTTCTTAAATATGTTATCACAGAGGCGCTGATTGGCTTGGCCTTGGCCAGCGGCGGGTCCGTCTTGGAGCTGGCTGGCATTGGCTCTGTCAGACACAGGGGAAGCTTCTAGCAGCTTCTCACAGAAGCCACCCCTGTACCCCCCCCCTACCAAAACCTTGCCACGCAAACCCAATACACCAATCCCACTGTCCCCCTGGTCCCCAGTTCCAGTCTCCCCTCAGTCTGTGGTCCCCGTGTCCCTGCTGCCTGGGTTGCCTTGGCCTCCAGTCCTGGTGTCCCCTGGGTCCCTCTCTCAGCAGCCCCCCAGTCCCAGGTCTCCATCTCCCCTTGGTCTTAACTCCCAGTGTTCCCCAGGTCCCTCCGTCCAATGTCCCCTGGGTCCCTGCTCTCCGTGTTCTCTGGATCCTCACTCCCCATGTGCCCTTGGTCCCCATGTCCCCTTGGTCGCAATCCCCATGTCCCCTGGGTCTCTGCTCCCTGTGTCCCCACACCCGGGGGTCCCCACTGATGATGTCACCCACCGCAGGTGGAGCAGGAGATCTTCAGAGCCAGCAGGACCAGGTGTGCGGTGCTGCTCGTGATGGGGCAGGTGGCCCTGGCCATGGGGGCACAGCGGGTGGCTGTGCTGGAGAGGGGACGACTGCATGAACTGGGATCCCCCAGGGAGCTCCTGCACCCAGGTAGCCACTACTGGGACCTGCTGCAGGGTGGGGGACGAGGGGGGAGAGCGGGGGACGGGGACACGGGGAAGGAGGGTGAAGGACAGCAGGACCTGAGGCTGGGGACACCAGATGCCAGGATGGGGACACCAAGGGATGGGGACACTGGGGGCAGGGATGATGTCCCTGAGGACACGGATGGGGACACCAAGAGGTGGGACGGGGACACCACATACCAGGATGGGGACGTGAGGGATGGGGATGGAGACACCACAAGATGGGTTGGGGACACTAAGAGATGGAATGGAGACACTGGAAGCTGCAATGAGGACACCACAAACCAGGATGGGGACACCAAGAGCAGGGATGTGGACACTAAGAGATGGGATGGGGACAGCAAAAGCTGTGACAAAGAACTGTTAGAGCTGTGATGGGGGAGTGCAGGCACCTGGCTGGGCATGCTGCCACGTCCCTGCTGTGTGATGGTGACCAAGGGGGCCAGCAGGTTCCACCGGGTGCCACTGGTAACCAGCAGGGCTGTCCACGGGACACAGAGTTCAAAATAAATCCTTCTGTTTGTACCCAGGATGTATTGGGGCACCCCGGAGCTTGGGTGGGGGGGAAGGGGCTGCAGGGATGGGGGGCTGAAATAGGGCTGCAGGGATGGGGGCAGCAATGGGTTGGCCAGGGGGCTGCTCTGCCCACTTTGAGACAGAAATTTGTATGGAATAAAGCAGAATTGCTTCAGACAGCAGCCGGCTGGGTCATGGGGGCCTGGCCCGACTGCGGGGTCTCAGGTGCTGAAGCCATGCAATTGCCCTTCCGTCATTTCCCCCAGGTCAGGTCCACCCCTCCATCGTGAGCCCACCCATCCATAGTGTCTCTACCCCCAGTGTCCCACAGAACCGTGAACAGCTCACAACGATGTTCTCACTCCAGGTCTACCTGAGCCACTCCAGTTTTAGCCACCCAGTCTACATGGTCCTTGTGTTGATGTTCTCCAGGAACATGCCTCTTGGACATCTACGTGACAGGGCTCAGCCCAGGCACCAAGGTCCTGATGACATAACGCAGCAGCCCAGAGGGGTTTACCTCCGCAACCATCACTGTAGCCACCCCCACAGGGCACTGGCCACACTCAACGAGTCAGTACGGAGACAGAGTACTGGCCACATTTCTCAGGCAGCAATCTCTAGGTCCAGCTGGGTTCCTACAGAGAACATCTCCCCTGAGATGTCTGATGCATCCACCCAGATGAAAGTGGTAAGGAAGGAGACTTCAGGCCAGGCGGTAGGTTGCAGGGAGTGCCCAGACCCCTCTCCTGCTGAAAAGGTCCGTACCTGCACGAGGTGTGCACAGGTTGATGACCTGTTGCGTCAGGTGTCCGAGTTGCAGGAAACAGTGAAAAGGCTGCCCAGTGTTAGAGGGGCCGAGACAGAGATAGATGGGTGGTTCCATAACCAAGTACCTGTAGTGGGCACCGCTGAGAATGAGGCACCTTGGACCCTGCTGACCCACAAAAGCAGGACTCTGCTTCAGTCTCCACCCTCCAGCTTCACAACCAAAACCAGATATGAAGCTTTAACAGCTATAGACACCCACGAGCAAGGTGTGCAAGGAGAAACTGTACCAGCAGCACACAGTGGGGACCGTAAAAAGAAATGACGAGTGCTCGTAGTGGGTGACTCTCTGCTAAGGGGCACCGAGGCGCCCATCTGCCAACCTGACAGGGAGTCACGAGAGGTACGCTGCCTTCCGGGAGCCAAGATCCAAGAGGTTGCTGAGAGGGTGCCACAACTTGTCAAGAGGACACACTACTGTCCACTGCTCTCTTTCATGGGGCTGATGTGCAGCAGCTCTGACTCAGCGTGGGCAGGGACAAGAGTTTTGGTGGCCAAACCCCCTCACATCCAAGAGTACCCCCCAGGGAGCGCGAGCAACCAGGAGCGCGGCAAACAGGATGTGGTGTGTCAGAAGGGCGTGGTGCGGCAGTTTGCATAGGCAGGGCGAGCGGGTAGGGCACAGTCCCCATCCCCTCTCAAGAGGCCAGCTTGCCTAACGGCCATCACCCTCCCAGAAGCACTAGACCTAGCCATGGTCTCCACCCGGCTGAAAGCTGTCGCCAGAAAGAACATGGCGACCCAAACCGAGCGCCCACGTAAACGTGCGGCTGTCCAAGTCTCTGGCTGCAGGGAGTGCCTGAGCGTATCGCTGCTACTGGAGGGTGGCGGAGCCAGGCGGATCTCCTCCCAGCCTACGTTGCCCTCCCAGGTGCCCCTACGGAACAGGTTTGTGGCCCTGGAACTTGAGGGACAGGAAAATGAGAACGTGGGTGACAGCCCATCCAGCGGATTGTCTAGAGGGAGTCGGTCGTCCCCACGCCTCATGACTGCCTCTGCCAAGAACAAAAGAAGGGTCATTGTCATAGGCGACTCCCTTCTGAGGGGAACGGAGGGGCCGACATGCCGACCTGACCCTACCCATGGGGAAGTCTGCTGCCCCCCTGGGGCCCGGGTCGGGGACGTTACTAGGCAGCTCCCTGACCTGGTGTGGCCCTCTGACTATCACCCGTTTTTGGTATTTCAGGTCGGCAGCGATGAAGGTACAGGGAGAAGCCCGAGGGCCATCAAAAGGGGCTTTAGTGCATTGGGGCGATTGGTGCAAGGAGCAAGGGCACAGGTGGTATTTTCCTCTATCCCTTCAGTAGCAGGGATAAACACTGCAAGGAGCAGGAAAACCCACCTGATCTACACATGGCTCAGAGGCTGGTGCCGTCGGTGGAATTTTGGGTTTTTTGATCACGGGGCGGTCTATTCAGCACCAGGCCTACTGGCGACAGATGGGGTCCACCTGTCTCAGAGGGGGAAAAGAATTCTAGCCCAGGAGTCGGCAGGGCTCGTGGAGAGGGCTTTAAACTAGCTCTGAAGGGGGAAGGGGATAGAACCAGGCTTGCTAGAGATGAGCCTAGGGGCACCATGTCAGAGACGGGGGTTAGACCAATAGCCCAGCTGAAGTGTAACCACATCACCAGTGACGAGCTATGGGAAGGCAGGCCACAATCAGAGGGGCTGTGTGCTAGTAAGATTCTTCAGTCTGCTCCACGAGGTGCTGGGTACGTGGAAGCACATCTGAAATGCTTCGGTACCAATGCACGCAGCATGAGGAACAAGCAAGAAGAGCTGGAAGCCTTGGCTCAGTCCCAGTGCTATGACGTCATTGGCATAAGTGAAGCCTGGTGGGAAGAGGCCTGCGACTGGTGTGCTGTGATGGATGGTTACAGGCTCTTCAGAAGAGACAGGCAGGGCAGGAGAGGTGGGGGGGTGGCCCTCTATGTAACAGAGGGGCTGGACTGTACGGAGCTGTCAGTCGGCGACAGCACAGTTGGGAGCCCCTCGGACCTCCCTGTGTCCCCTTCTCTGGGGGATGGGCTGCCCCTGCATGGGGATGGGAGGGTGGGGACAGCGGGGGACACGTCCTCCCCTGGGATCTGAGGTCCCCGAGGGGACAGGGCAAAGGGACAGGGCACAGCTGGCATGTCCCAACACTGCAAGCCCACACGCCCCCATCTTGTCCCCTTCTCCCCCACTCCCCACGAGCTCCTGGCTGTTGTCGGGCTGCAGGGACGCTGCTGGGCTCCTCCTGGATGGCCCAACATCACAACAAAGCTCTAAGCTTTGCACCATCGCCCCCAACAAACAGCCTTCTTTTGCCTTTCTTCTTCTCCTTTTCTCTTTCCTACGACTGAGGGGCTCCTGCCTTTCACTCCAGAACACACCAATGTCCTGAAACACCAAAGAACCCCAAGAGATGGACCCAGTGCAACTGGCTCGGGTGGACAATTCCCTGGGGTCTGGTTGGGGGTTTCCTCATTGCTTCAGCGACAGTGCTCATGCACAAGACAATCAGCCCTTTTTGGGAAAGGAAACAGGTATTTCTGGGTGCCAAACCTGGCCTAGTGCTGTTCCCCAGCACAGGCTGCTGGGAGAGGTGCAGCTCTGGGAAAAGCCACCTTCAGCAGCTCCCATCCAGGTGGGAGTGGGGACGCTGTTGGTTTCTCTTTTGGTTTTGTGTTTGGAAGATGATTTTATGACCCTGGACTTGGATATGTGGTTGTGAAACCTCAGCTCCTTGTCTGGTGGATAGAGCCTGAAGTCACCCCACATTTCGAAATTGTGGACCTGAAACTAGACAAAGGTTGGAATTATTGGGCAGCCTGGTGCCTCCTGCACCTCGTGCCCGTCCGGTGAGCGACTTTCCTTTCCGCAGGGGATTTAGAATATTTCCTTTCCTTTAGAGTCTTGTCAGGGAATTTGGAATAAATGCTGGTGAGGGGGAGTGGGGCAGAGCAGGAGGCTGCACCAGGGGAGCCGTGTGCGGTCCTGTCCTGCCCTGGAGCAACGGTTTGTTCTGCCGTCAGGGTGCTGGTGCAGGTGGTTTGGTGGGATTTCCAGAGCCTCTTTGGGGGCAGGTGCAGCCCTTCTTCCCCATCCCCACTCCAGTGGCTGTAACCCCCCATCGCCCTCCCTCTGCCACCCTTCCCCTCCCTCTTCTCCACCTCCAGCTCCGGACGCAGAGGTGGCTCGTCCTGAGTTATTTGGTGACTCTCCACGTCCTGCGGCTGGGATCAGGTAGGGATCCTGCAGGGCTGGTGGGGGCTTTTGCCCACTCTGGGTGGCAGCTGTGGGGCAGGGGAGCTGCCGTGGGGTGGTGGGAGCACAGCCCAGAGCTTGCCTTGCCCTGGGGGCACCTTCGGTCCCGTCCTGCACCGCTCCCCTCAAACGTTTCTGGCTTGCAGCAGGGCTGGCTGGGGTGGAGGTCGTTTTCTGGAGCACGTTCCTGCTCCCAGGAAACCTCCTTCCCCTTCGAGTCCTCCCACTCCCTCTCCACTTTCTCCACTGTCTATGGACCATGGGGAGGGCAAAGCAACGCCCGTGGGATGGAGCGTGTACCAAGGTCACGCCAAGCTCGCCCCTTGCCATGCAATGCCCCTAAATTAACGTAGGCGCAATCTCCATGTCTCTGTGTCCTTCTCCATCACCAAGCTGACTTCAGAGTGGTGGGACCAGGCCACCCTCTCTGTGTCGCCGTGGGGCAGTACATCGTGCTGCCATGTCACTTGTCCCCCAGCATGGAGGCTTGGAGCTTGGACATCAGGTGGATCCAGCACCGGTTCTACAAAACAGTGCACCACTACTGAGATGGAGAGGACCTGTACAGGGAGCAGATGGAGGAATATGTTGGGAGGACAGAGTTGGTCAGGGATGGTCTCTCCCATGGACGCCTGGACTTGAGAATCTCTGGGTTGAGACCCTCTGATGATGGTCAGTACGTCTGCACTGTGACAGATGGTGCCTCTTATGGAGAAGCTATGGTGGATGTGGAGGTGGCAGGTTTGTGGTGGGTGCGGTGTTTGCAGGGGCTGGTGCGGGTGTCCCTGGGTTTGTGTGTCCCTCCCAGAGCTCTGTCCCATCCTCAGGTGTGTGGATGAGGTGCCGAAGGACAGGAGCCATTGAAAGAGGTGGGCTGCGAGGGGGCTGTTGCCTGCAGTGCCTGCCCAGGAGGTAGCACGCAGGTGGTGCTGGAGGTGGTTTTGGGGCAGAGCGGCATGGATGTGGTGGCTTTGCTGGGTGTGCGCGGTGTCTGTGAAGGGTGTCCTGGTGATGTTGTGAAGGCCGTGGGGACAAGGTGCTGAGCAGCTCCTTGGGTTGAGAGCTGGGGCTGCCAGCCAAGCCAAGGCTGGGACCTGACGCTGTTAGGTCTGGAGTTGGGAAGAGACCTCTTCCTGGCTCTGAGCAGCTGGATCTTTGCTTTGGCTTTGCCCTTTGTGCCGTAGGAGACCTGGCCCGTTGTCTGGAAGTGTTGGGGCTTCTTGAACAAAGACGGGTCGGTGCTGATGCTGCCTTGAGGCGCTGAAGCTCGTCAGCTGGGTCTTGCTCTGCTGGGCTGTTTTGAGGGAGATCTGGGGTTGTTTGGCATCAATGCTCTGCAGTTCCTGTGCAAGTTGGGGTGGTTTTGGTGGACAGTCCCCCAGCCCTCGTGGCACCTGTGATGTGTCTGCTATCAGATTTGGTCGTCACCTTTGAGTTGAGTCCATCCCACACTGACCCCAACCACGGGCTCTTCCCCAGCCACAGGCTCTGTCCCTCAGCTCTCCCTGGAGGCTTACGAGGACGGAGGCATCCGGGTGGTGTGTCGATCGGCCGGCTGGTACCCACAACCGGAGGTGCTGTGGAAAGATCCCGATTGGCAGCGTCTCCCCTCAGTCTCCCAGGGACATTTCTGGGATTCAATGGGCCTGTTTGGCATCGAAGGCGTCATCGTTGTGTCCAATGGGAACAGACATGGGAAGTGGTCCTGCGTGGTCAGGAACAGCCACCTCAACCAGGAGCAGGAGACGTCCCTGCACATCTCAGGTGCTTTGATCAGCTTTGATCTGGGGTTCCCGGTGCAAGGTGTGGAGTGTGGGGGCACAGGAGGGGTGTGCACCTTCACATCAGTTCTAGTGCACGAGAGAACCAGAGCCTCGTGCACTTCAGGTGAGCATTGGTATTTGGAGGGGAGAGAGAGGACTATTTCCCCTTGAGGCCAGGGCTCCCAGAACAAGGGGCTTGTAAGCTAGAGCTTTGGGGCGTTTGTCTTTTTGTTCTTCTTCTGCTCAAACACGGGACTGTAAAACCATCCCTTTTCCTGCTGATGGTTTTCATCCTCAGCTCCCTTTTTCCACAATGCCCGTCCCTGGATGGTTGGTGTGGGGGTGCTCCTCGTGCTTTCAGTTGCGTTCCTTGGCCTCGGTGCTTATCTGTGGAGATGCACCTGTGGATGAGTCCACGTGGGAGCAGGACACCCCAAAGCGCCTGTGGTCATGAAGAGGTCCAGAGCAGAGCCCCTGCCCTGCTACAGACACTGCCCGCTCTCCTCTCCTCCATCCCGCAGCAGCACATGTCCCTCTCTGCCCTGCCCAAGCCCACCCTGCCCAGGCACAGCACCATGGCCTTCAAGAAAGCTTTGTGGGTGACCATGGAGTGTGGCCGTGCTGGTTCCTGGGGGCTTTTGGTCCTGATTCCTGCCTGCCCGCGAAGGGCATTTGCAGCCAGCGCACTTGGAGCAGTGGTTGGAGCAGGAGCCTGGGGGCAGCTCCCTGCAGGATGAGCACGGGGAGTGGGGGTCAGAGGCGGGGGGCACTCACAACTCAGGCACCCCCTTCTCTTCCTTCTGGGGAGACCCAAACTTTGCCAGCACCCCCTGTCCCCAGGATGCCCCTGCTCTCTCACCATCCTTCTACACCACACAATCCTGTTGGGAGCAAGAGTGATTTGTCTTTCCCTAATCCCCTTCCTCGCTGGGCACTCGGGACAGGCGGCTGTGGCTCGTTGCTTCTTTTGGGGATTGGGCTGAGTGTGCGAAAGCATCTTGGTAACTGAGTGGCTTTAGGTGCAGCAGCAGAGGAACCTTCTGAGCGGAGAAAGAATTTCCCAACCTGGGGCTCTTTTAGGGTGATATTTAGCAAGATTGATTGTGGTGGATGCTGCTGCTCTGGGGTTTGGTGCTGCAGCAAAGCCAGGGACTGTGGGACAGCATGGGGTGGGGTGTGATAGGATGAGATGGGAGGGTGCTGGGAGCCGGGTGGGAGGGTGGCCAAGCTGGTCAGGGCATGGGAAGGGGTGGGGGATGCTCAAGAAGGGGCTGGGGCTGTGGGAACTGAGAACAAAGCGGAGCCTGGGCAGCCCGGCTGCTCGGAGCCAGTACTGATGGTTGGAGCCGCTCCCGGTGGTGCCACATCCCTGTAGGTAACAGGCGGAGGATGGCCGTGGCTGGGGACGAGATCCCCCCGCTGCGCTGACCTGGGGGGTTTATGGGCCATCCTTCTGCTCCCCCTGCCCACTTTTGAAGCTGGACTGTGGTAGACAGCGAGACAGATGTAAGGCGTTGTTAGGACTGTTTAGGTGGCTAGGCGAGCCCGCAGCCCCAGTGTGAGTGTGGCTGTGCAAGGGCCGCTGAGGGAGCTTTCAGGCCAGGCACCCCCCTTTTGGGGTGCTGAGGCACCCTGTGGTTTTACCTGTGTGACCACAGAGAGGACATGAGGAAGTGGGATGGAAAACCTACCTCAATCCTACAGGCACGACTACATGAGCTGCAAGGCAAAACAGTCACCACAGGAGATTCTTCCAGGAAAAATGCTGCTCCAGTTTCCAGCAGGCAGTTCCCCAGACCGAGAGGAAGGCCTGCTTGTACGCATGATCCTCTTGAAAGGACCTCTAAGTCATTTTTGCAAGAAGTGAGTAGCGAATATGATGAGCGGAATTAGAGGGGGCCCTGCCTCCAGCCAGGTGCAGGAGAGGGACAACGGGGTTTATGGGGCTGTGTGGATCCGATGGTCTGGCACGTCAGACCCACAGGAGTACAAGGCCCCAGTGGACACCAGTGCACAGTGTACTTTAATGCCATGCAGTTACGAAGGGGTGGAACCCATCCCTACTTCTGGAGTGACAGGGGGATCCCAACAGTTGACTCTGCTGGAGGCTGAAGTGAGTCTAACTGGGAATGAGTGGCAAAAGCCCCCCATTGTGACTGGCCCAGAGGCTCCGTGCATCCTGGGCATAGACTACCTCTGGAGAGGGTATTTCAAGGACCCAAAAGGCTACCGGTGGGCTTTTGGAATAGCTGCCTTGGGAGCGGAGGAAATTGAACCATTGTCTAGTCTGCCCGGTCTCTGAGGACCCTTCTCTTGTGGGGTTGCTCAGGGTTGAAGAACAACAGGTGCCAATCACTCCCACAACAGTGCGCCAGCGGCAACACCGCACCAACCGAGACTCCCTGGTTCCCATCCATAAGCTGATTCGTCAACTGGAGGGTCAGGGAGTGATCAGCAGAACCTGCTCACCCTTTAACAGTCCCATATGGCCAGTGCAGAAGTCCAATGGAGAGTGCAGGCTGACAATACACTATCGTGGCCTGAATGAATTCATGCCGCTGATGAGTGGTGCTGTGCCAGACATGGTGGAACTTCAATAGGAACTGGAGTCAAAGGCAGCCCAGCGGTACGCCACAATTGATATTGCTAATGCGTTTTTCTGAGTCCCTTTGGCGGCAGAGTGCAGGCCACAGTTGGCTTTCCCTTGGAGGGGTGTCCAGTCCACCTGGACCCAACTGCCCCAGGGGTGGAAACACAGCCCCACCATTTGCCATGGCCTGATCCAGGCTGCATCGGAACAGGGTGAAGCTCTGGAGCACCTGCACTATGTTGATGACATCATCATATGGGGCAACTCAGCAGAGGAAGCTTCTGAGAAAGGGAAGAAAATAATCCAAATCCTGCTGAAAGCTGCTTTCACCATAAACCAAAGTCAAGTCATAGGACCTGCCCAGGAGATCCAGTTTGTAGGGATAAAATGGCAAGACAGGCGTCATCAGATCCCAATGGATGTGACTAACAAAACAGCAGCCATGTCTCCACTGACCAAGAAAAAGGACACACAGGCTTTCTTAGGTGCTGTGGGTTTCTGGAGAATGCACATTCCAAATGACAGTCTGATAGTAAGTCTGACCTGGAAGAAGAATGATTGTAAATGGGGCCATGAGCAACAACAAGCCTTTGAAGAAACCAAACAATAAATTGTCCATGGAGTACCCCTTGGGCCAGCCTGGGCAGGACCAGATGTTAAAAACAAAAGTACTCTACACTGCAGCCGGGGAGAATGGCCAGACCTGGAGTCTCTGGCAGAAAGCACCATTGGAGACTTGACGTCGACCCATGGGGTTTTGGAGTCAAGGATACAGAGGATATGAGGCCTGCTACGCTCCGACTGAAAAAGAGAGATATGAAGAGCTGATTTGGAAGTGATTATTGATCCTGAAGCACAACTCCTCCTGGCACCCCGACTGCCAGTGCTGGGCTGGATGTTCAAAGAGAGGGCCCCCTCTACACACCATGCAATGGGTGCTACGTGGAGTAAGCGGGTTGCACTGATCCCACGGTGGGATCGAATAGGAAACCCCAATCATCCAGGAATTATGGAAGCGATCACGGACTGGCCAGAAGGCAAAGATTTCAGAATGTCGCCAGAGGAGGAGGTGACACGCGCTGAAGAAGCCCCACCATACAATAAACTGCCAGAAAATGAGAAGCCCTACGCCCTGTTCACTGACGGGTCCTGTCGCATCGTGGGAAAGCATCGGAGGAGGAAGGCTGCTGTATGGACTCCTACATGGTGAGTCACAGAAGCTGCAGAAGGAGAAGGTGCCAGTCTGCAGAGGTGAAAGCCATCCAGCTGGCTCGAAACATTGCTGAAAGAGAAAAGTGGCCGATGCTCTACCTCTCCACTGACTCGTGGGTGGTGGCCAATGCCCTGTGGGGGTGGTTACAGCAATGGAAGCAGAGCAACTGGCAGCACAGAGGCAAACCCATCTGGGCTGCCGAATTATGGCAAGATATTGCTGCCCGGCTGGAGAAGCTGGTTGTGAAAGTCTGTCAGGTAGATGCCCACATACCCAAGATTGGGGCCACCAAGGAACATCAGAACAACCAGCAGGTGGATCAGGCTGGTAAGACTGAAGTGGCTCAGGTAAATCTGGACTGGCAACATAAGGGTGAATTGTTTACAGCTTCTTGGGCTCAGGACACCTCAGACCATCAAGGAAGAGATGCAACATATAGATGGGCTCATGAGCGAGGGGTGGACTTGACCGTGGACGCTATCTCACATGTTACCCATGAATGAGAAACATGCGCTGCAGTCAAGCAAGCCAAGTGGCTAAAGCCTGTCTGCTATGGAGGACGATGGCTGAAATATGGGGAGGCCTGGCAGATTGATGACATCACATTCCCACAAGCCCACCAAGGCAAGCGCCATGTACTTACAATGGTGGAAGCAACCACCGGATGGCTGGCAACATATCCCATGTCCCATGCCACTGCCTGGAACACTGTCCTGGGCCTTGAAAAGCAAGTCCTGTGGGGACATGGCACCCCAGAGAGAATTGAGTCAGACAACGGGACTCGTTTTCGGAACAACCTCACAGACGCCTGGGCCAAAGCGCGTGGCATTGAGTGGGTGTATCACATCCCCTACCGTGCAGCAGCCTCTGGGAAAATCAAACAATACAATGGACTGCTAAAGACTACCCTGAGAGCAATGGGTGGTGGGACCTTCAAACATTGGGACGCACGTTTAGCAAAGGCCACCTGGTTAGTTAACACTAGGGGGTCTACCAATCGAGCTGGCCCTGCCCAATCAAAACTTCCACGCCCTGTAGAAGGAGGTAAAGTCCCCATAGTATGTATGGAGAATATGTTGGAGAAGACAGTCTGGGTTAGCCCTGCTTCAGGCAAAAGCAAACCCATCTGTGGCATTGCTTTTGCTCAAGGACCTGGGTGCACCTGGTGGGTGATGCGGAAGGATGGGGAAGTCCGATGTGTACCTCAGGGGGATCTGATTTGGGGTGAAAATAGCCAATAAATTCAATTGTCTGTCATTAATTGCTAAACAAACCTGGCATTGTACGTTATCATTGCCACAATTACTATACGCTCTATCAAGGGTATTACGGTAAGAATCACCCAAATTAAGAAGGATGAATGCTGCGATGATGGAACTAGAACTAGCCTTAGCAATTGGCACCCACCAACGGCCTTGAAAAATCAACATCTTACACTCACAGACCACGAGCGTGGACTACACCAGATACATAGCCGCGAGTTCCAGATGCAGCATGCAACGTTCCCGCAGCACATGTCATCGCTCCTGCCCTGAGAGACCGTTGTGACAGATGGAGCCCAAAGTCACAGACAAAATGAACTCAGTGGACACCTACAGACTAAGGGAATGAGATCTGTGTGTGTCTACATGTATCTCAAACACAGGGGAAAGGGTGCTGATTAATTGGGACATGTAGGGTCTGGGCATGCCGTAGAAGGTATGGAGTAAGGGGTGGGTAATGTCCTGGGTTTGGCTAGGATAGAGGTAAATTTCACCAGAAGCTGGGATGGGACACAGCCAGGACAGGTGACCCAAACTAGCCACAGGGAGTATTCCCTACCATGTCACATCATGCTCCATATAAAAGGGGGGTGGCACGTCTCCAGGGCGCATGGCTCCGGGACAGTCTGACTGCGGGATGGGTCTGAGGGTGCGGTCTAAGTTCTATGGCCATTGGGTGAGAAGCTGCACTGTGTCACCAGGTCTGTACATTCTGTTAAGTACTGTTGTTGTTATTTCCCTCTCCCCTTGCTGTCCCAGTAAACTGTCCTTATCCCAACCCGCAAGGCTTTGCCTTTGTCTTCCCATTCTCCTCCCCATCCCACTGGGGGAGTAGGGGATGAGTGAGCGGCCGCGTGGTGCTCAGCTGCCAGCTGGGGCTAAACCAAGACAGAGGGAGGTCTCAGGCCAGGCAGCCCTTTTGGGGCTGGCACCTTTGGCCTGGGAGTAGGGGCTGGATGTTTACAGTTTGAAATCCCAAATCAGCCGAACTCAGCTCATTCCCAACTTGTCCTGTCAGCGGATGGGAGAAGTGTGAGAAGGGGAAGAGCACGGCAGGACCTGCCCGACACCCCTGAGAGATTTGACACTCGGTGCTGTGTGCTGGGCCAGGAGGGGTTCAGGGAGGGGAGGCACTGCTGGGGGGTGGAGGTGAAGGGGGAGGTGGGAGGTGATTCCTGGTGGGCTGTGGGGGTGGCCAGGGACTCTGTGGACAGGAAGGGGGATACGGCCCTGAGCCCTGCAGGGGGGATCTGGGGACTGGGGCACTGCGAAGGGCACTTTGTGTCTCTCAGCTCTCCTTGCACCTCCCTGTCCCCGATCCCCGTCCCCAGGAGATTCTGGGTCTGTCTGGACTGCACGCAGGGGCTGGTGACTTTCATTGATGCCGACAGTGGGGTCAAGATCTTCACTTTCCCACCAGCCCTGTTCAATGGAGAGATCATCCGACCCTGGTTTTGGGTGGAGACAGAGGAAACCCAGCTGTGCCTGAGGGACAGCACCTCCTGCACCCTCTGCCCCCCTTCCATCCCCACCGCAGCCCCGGACAGCCCCTGCCCTTTTGCAGACACTCCCCGCTCTCCTCTCCTCCATCCCGCAGCAGCACATGTCCCTCTCTGCCCTGCCCAAGCCCACCCTGCCCAAGCCCACCCTGCCCAGGCACAGCACCATGGCCTTCAAGAAAGCTTTGTGGGTGACCATGGAGTGTGGCCGTGCTGGTTCCTGGGGGCTTTTTGTCCTGATTCCTGCCTGCCCGCGAAGGGCATTTGCAGCCAGCGCACTTGGAGCAGTGGTTGGAGCAGGAGCCTGGGGGCAGCTCCCTGCAGGATGAGCACGGGGAGTGGGGGGTGGAGGCGGGGGGCACTCACAACTCAGGCACCCCCTTCTCTTCCTTCTGGGGAGACCCAAACTTTGCCAGCACCCCCTGTCCCCAGGATGCCCCTGCTCTCTCAGCATCCTTCTGCACCACACAATCCTGTTGGGACCAAGACTGATTGGTCTTTCCCTAATCCCCTTCCTCGCTGGGCACTCGGGACAGGCAGCTGCGGCTCGTTGCTTCTTTTGGGGATTGGGCTGAGTGTGCAAAAGCATCTTGGTAACCGAGTGGCTTTAGTTGCAGCAGCAGAGGAACCTTCTGAGCGGAGAAAGACTTTCCCAACCTGGGGCTCTTTTAGGGTGATATTTAGCAATACTGATGCCTGCTGCTGCTGCTGCTCCAGAGTTTAGTGTAGTATTGGGGACAGTGGGATGGGATGGGATGGGATCGTGGTGGGAGCAGGGGTCTAGGGTGGCTGAGCCCGGAAGGGCATGCAAAGGAGTGGGGGACACACAAGAAGCAGGAGCCGGGACGGCAGGACCTGAGAACAAAGCAGAGCCCAGGCAGCCCGGCTGCTTGGAGCCAGTACAGATGCTCGGATCCGCTCCTGGTGATGCCAAATCTTTGTAAGTAATTGGCAGAGGATGGCTGGGGCTGGGGACGAGACTGTCCTCGCTGCACTGACTGGGGGGGGCTTATGGGCCATCCTTCTTCAACCCTTGCTGTCTTTCGAAGCTGGACTCTGGTAGACAGCCAGGCAGACGTAAGGCGTTGTTAGGACTGTTTAGGCGGCTGGGCAAGTCTGCAGCCCCAGTGTTATCAGGGCTGTGAAAGTGCCGCTGAGGGAGGTTTCATGGTGGAAACTTTGGGCACTGAGTGTTGTAGCCAAGTCCCTGCTCGACTTTGTGATGTGCCTGAAGGAACAAAGCTTCCCAGCTGTGTGCTGGGGCTGGGCAGCCCAGGTGGGTGCCATGAGGCTGGGGCTGGGCAGCCCAGGTTTTCCAAAGGCTGGAGGTGGGCAAGGGCCAGGGCAGCTCTTTGTGCAGCGCCTGAGGCTGGGGCTGGCCCTGCTGGGCCAAGGGCTCTAGCTGGGGAGGGGGCTGCCTGCCCTTGCCTGCCCTTGCCAGCTGGCCTAGGAGGGAAGGGAAGGGAAGGGAAGGGAAGGGAAGGGAAGGGAAGGGAAGGGAAGGGAAGGGAAGGGAAGGGAAGGGAGGGGAAGGGGCTGCCGCCACAGGCAGCTGCCTCCAGCAAGGAGCAGCCCGTCCCTGTGGCAAGGAAGGATCCCTCCCAGCAATGCCTGACTTCACGCACCACCAGCACACAGTGCCGGGAGCTCGGTGCCTCCGTCAGCCGCGTGCGTGAGCTGCCGTGCGTCCGGGAAGCCTAGTGGGAGAGGAGTGTGAAGGTACCCGCCACCTGCTCCTGGGTGGGCGAGGGTCGGGCAGCCGGCACTGTGGAGGAGCAAGGGGCGGAGGCAGAGAGAGGCCTCGGGGTGCTGAAGGTCTCCCGTGGGTGCCAGGAGGTGGGGTGAGTCATGTGTGCGGGCCCATCCCTGCCGTGCTTCTCCAGATCTCTGCCTGCCTCCTTCCTCTCCCTGCCTCCAGCTCCCTTTCCACCTGGCCGGATCCCCCAAGATCGTTGCTCTTCTGCCAATGCTGCCCTGTACCCTGCTGCCTTCCACTTGGCCTTTCTCTGCCTCTCCTGTTCTGCTACCCCACCTGCTGGGATTTCATTCTGCCCTCATGGCTTCTGACAAATGCATTTCTGCCTCTGTGTCTGTGCAGCAAGCTGTCTCTGTCTGCAGTGTGTCCCTCTGCTCTGCCCCCCAGGGCTCTTCCAAGGTCCTTTGCCCTGTGGCTGTCTGCTGGCTTCCCTCTCCTGATCTCTAAGTTCTGACCTGTATGGACAGGACTGTTGGGGAGGGAGAGACGTCGGGGGCTTTTAGGTGATGAGGGGAGGCCACAGCCCCAATGGGAGTGGGACCGTGCGAGGGCCGCTGAGGGAGGTTTGAGACCAGGCATCCCTTTTGGGGCTGGCACCTTTGGCCTGGGAACAGGGCCTCGACGTTTACAGTTTGAAATCCCCAATCAGCCAAACTCGGCTCATTCCCAACTTGTCCTCTCGAAGCTCTAAGCTTTGCACCATCACCCCCAACAAACAGCCTTCTTTTGCCTTTCTTCTTCTCCTTTTCTCTTTCCTACGACTGAGGGGCTCCTGCCTTGCACTCCAGAACACACCAATGTCCTGAAACACCAAAGAACCCCAAGAGATGGACCCAGTGCAACTGGCTCAGGTGGACAATTCCCTGGGGTCTGGTTGGGGGTTTCCTCATTGCTTCAGCAACAGTGCTCATGTACAAGACAATCAGCCCTTTTTGGGAAAGGAAACAGGTATTTCTGGGTGCCAAACCTGGCCTAGTGCTGTTCCCTCACACAGGCTGCCGGGAGAGGTGCAGCTCCGGGAAAAGCCACCTTCAGCAGCTCCCATCCAGGTGGGAGTGGGGAGGCTGTTGGTTTCCCTTTTTATTTTGTGCTTGGAGGTTTATTTTGTGACTCATGACTTGGTGACATAGATGCGGAACCTCAGGTCCTTGTGTGGGGGATGGAGCCTGAAGTCACCTGGGATGGGTTGACCCTGGCTGGAGGCCAGGTGCCCCCCAGAGCTGCTCCATCACTCCCCCTCCTGTACTAGACAGGGCAGAAAAGTGTAAGGAAAGGCTGGTGGGTCGAGATAAGGACAGGAACAGATGACTCAGCAATTACCATCATGGGCAAACAGACTCATCGTAGAGGAAAAAAAATTCATCTAATTTATTACCAAGCAAAAGAGAGTAGAGCAATGAGAAATAAACCCAAATCTTAAAACACCTCCCCTCACCCCTCCCATCTTCCCGGTCTCAACTTCACTCCCGATTTCTACCTGTTCCAGCGCAGCATCACAGAGGGATGGGGAATGGGGGCTGTGGTCAGTTCATCACACCTTGTCTGCTGCTCCTTCTTCCTCAGAGCAAGGCTCCTCACACTCTGCCTCTGATCTACCATGGGGGTCCTTCCATGGGAGACAGTCCTCCACCAACTTCTCCAACGTGAGTCCTTCCCATTCTTCACCAACTGCTCCAACATGGGTCCCCCACAGGGTCACAAGTCCTGCCAGCAAACCTGCTCCAACGTGGGCTCCTCTCTCCATGGGGCCACAGGTCCTGCCAGGAGCTTGCTCCAGCGTGGGCTTCCCACGGGGCCACAGCCTCCTTCAGGTGCCTCCACCTGCTCCAGCGTGGGCTTCCCACGGGCCACAGCCTCCTTCAGGTGCCTCCACCTGATCCAGAGTGGGATCCTCCACGGGCTGCAGGTGGAATCTCTACACCCCCTCATCCTTCCTCCATGGGCTGCAGGGGGACAGCCTGCTTCACCATGGTCTTCACCACGGGCTGCAGGGGGATCTCTGCTCCGGTGCCTGGAGCACCTCCTTCTGCACTGATCTTGGTGTCTGCAAAGTGTCTCACATCTTAATGTCGTTGCAAAAGCTGTTGCTATTTTTTTTTCTCTCCTTCATATCTCTGTTGTCCTAGAGGTGCTACCACCATCGCTGATGGGCTTGGCCTTGGCCAGTGGTGGGTCTGTCTTGGAGCCGGCTGGCATTGACTCTATCAGACACAGGGGAAGCTTCTAGCAGCTTCTCACAGAAGCCACCCCTCTAGCCCCCCGCTACCAAAACCTTGCCACGCAAACCCTGAACATCACCCCACAGGCAGGAATTCTGAACTGGAAATCGAGCAGCCTGGTGCCTTCTGCAGATCGTCCCCTTCCGGTGAGCGACTTTTCTTTCCGCAGGGGATTTAGAATATTTCCTTTCCTTTAGAGTCTTGTCAGGGATTTGGAATAAATGCTGGTGAGGGGGAGTGGGGCAGAGCAGGGGGCTGCACCAGGGGAGCCGTGTCTGGTCCCGTCCTGCCCTGGAGCAACGGTTTGTTCTGCCGTTAGGGTGCTGGTGCAGGTGGTTTGGTGGGATTTCCGGAGCCTCTTTGGGGGCAGGTGCAGCCCTTCTTCCCCATCCCCTCTCTGATGGCTGTAACCCCCCATCCCCCTCCCTCTGCCTCCCTTCCCCTCCCTCTTCTCCAGCTCCGCATGCAGATGTGGCTCCCCGCGAGCGCCGGGGGCCTCCTGATTTATTTGGTGACTCTCCACGTCCTGCGGCTGGGATCAGGTAGGGATCCTGCAGGGCTGGTGGGGGGTTTTACCCACTCCGGGTGACAGCTGTGGGGCAGGGGAGCTGCTGTGGGGTGGGGAGAGCCGAGCCCACAGCTGGGTCCCGCATGGGTTTGGCTTTCCCTTGGGCTCTTTCTGCAATACGTCCCTCGCCCTGGGGGCACCTTCGGTCCCGTCCTGCACCGCTCCCCTCAAACGTTTCTGGCTTGCAGCAGGGCTGGCTGGGGTGGAGGTCGTTTTCTGGAGCACGTTCCCGCTCCCAGGAAACCTCTTTCTCCTTCCAGTCCTCCCACTCCCTCTCCACTTTCTCCAGTGTCTTTAGACCACAGGGAGGGCAAAGCAACGCCCATGGGATGGAGCGTGCACCAAGGTCACGCCAAGCTCACCCCTTGCCATGCAATGTCCCTAAATTAACGTAGGCACAATCTCTGTGTCTCTGTGTCCTTCTCCATCACCAAGCTGACTTCAGTGTGGTGGGACCAGACCACCCTCTCCAGGTCACCGTGGGGCAGGATGTTGTGCTGCCATGTCACTTGTCCCCCAGCATGGAGGCTCGAAGCTTGGACATCAGGTGGATCCGGCATCCATTCTCTGAAACGGTGCACCACTACCGAAATGGAGAGGACCTGTACAGGGAGCAGATGGAGGAATATGTTGGGAGGACAGAGTTGGTCAGAGATGGTCTCTCCCATGGACGCCTGGACTTGTGAATCTCTGGGTTGAGACCCTCTGATGATGGTCAGTACGTCTGCACTGTGACAGATGGTGCCTCTTATGGAGAAGCTACGGTGAATGTGGAGGTGTCAGGTTTGTGGTAGGTGTGGTGTTTGCAGGGGCTGGTGCGCGTGTCCCTGGGTTTGTGTGTCCCTCCCAGAGCTCTGTCCCGTCCTCAGGTGTGTGGATGAGGTGCCGAAGGACAGGAGCCGTTGAAAGAGGTGGGGTGCGAGGGGGCTGTTGCCTGCAGTGCCTGCCCAGGAGGGAGCACGCAGGTGGTGCTGGAGGTGTTTTTGGGGCAGAGCGGCATGGATGCGGTGGCTTTGCTGGGTGTGTGCGGTGTCTGTGAAGGGTGTCCTGGTGATGTTGTGAAGGCCCTGGGGACAAGGTGCTGAGCAGCTCCTTGGGCTGAGAGCTGGGGCTGCCAGCCAAGCCAAGGCTGGGACCTGACGCTGTTAGGGGTGGAGATGGGAAGAGATGTCTTTGTGGCTCTGAGCAGCTGGATCTTTGCTTTGGCTTTGCCCTTTGTGCCGTAGGAGACCTGGCACGTTGTCTGGAAGCGTTGGGGCTTCTTGAACAAAGACGGGTCAGTGCTGATGGTGCCGTGAGGTGCTGAAGCTCGGCAGCTGGGTCTTGCTCTGCCGGGCTGTTTTGTGGGAGATCTGGGGTCATTTGGCATCAATGCTTTGCAGTTCCTGTGCAAGTTGGGGTGGTTTTGGTGGCTGGTCCCCCAGCCCTGGTGGAACCTGTGATGTGTCTGCTATCGGCTTCGGTCGTCACCTTTGACTTGAGTCCATCCCACACTGACCCCAACCACGGGCTCTTCCCCAGCCACAGGCTCTTGCCCTCAGGTCTGCCTGGAGGCTTATGAGGATGGAGGCATGCGGATGGTGTGTCGATCGGCCGGCTGGTACCCACAACTGGAGGTGCTGTGGAAAGATCCCGATGGGCAGCGTCTCCCCTCAGTCTCCCAGGGACATTTCTGGGATTCAATGGGCCTGTTTGACATCGAAGGCGTCATCGTTGTGTCCAATGGGAACAGACATGGGAAATGGTCCTGCATGGTCAGGAACAGCCGCCTCAACCAGGAGCAGGAGACGTCCCTGCACATCTCAGGTGCAACGATGGCAGCCAGACCCTGCGGCGCTGGCAGCAGGTTTCCTACGTTGCTTTGAGCAGCTTTGATCTGGGGTTCCCGGTGCAAGGTGTGGGGTGTGGGGGCATGGGAGGGGTGTGTACCTTCACAGCAGTTCTAGTGCACGAGAGAACCAGAGCCTCGTGCGCTTCAGGTGAGCATTGGTATGTGCAGGGGAGAGAGAGGACTATGTCCCCTTGAGGCCAGGGCTCCCAGGACAAGGGGCTTGTGAGCTCGAGCTTTGGGGCATTTGTCTTTTTGTTCTTCTGCTCAAACACGGGACTCTAAAACCATCCCTTTTCCTGCTGATGGTTTTGTTTCTCAGCTCCCTTTTTCCACAATGCCCGTCCCTGGATGGTTGGTGTGGGGGTGCTCCTCGTGCTTTCACTTGTGTTCCTTGGCCTCGCTGCTTATCTGTGGAGAAGGAAAGGTAAGTGGTGTCAGAAGAATGTTTTGCCTTCACCAAAAAGCTCTTTGGGCAAAGGAAGGAAGGGCACAAGGACACACGGTGGGGTGTGGGCGGGAGGACAGGGAGCACGGCCAGACCATCTCTGGCTGATGGGAAGGTGCAAGAGACCCTCTTGAGATGTTCCCAGGGATGAAGCCAGCTGCTGTCCTGACCCCCTCTTCCTCTGCCTTTGCTTTTCAGTGCTGCAGTCCAGAGAGCTGGGTGAGTCCTTCTGGCCCCTTCCCCCAGCAAAACCTCCGGGCAAAGGAGCCCCCCTGGGAGGGACGTGGGTTTGGATGGCTCCTGAAGTTACGGCTGAACTCCAGAGTGCCTGGGTGGGCTGACGGGGGGATGGGCTGGCAGGGATCCATTCCCTGGTGTCTGGGGTTTTTTTGCACTCCCCAAAGAGAAAGAGTTGAGGGTCAGCCCAAACTCTGTCTGCTCCTGTACGAGCAGCCATGGGATGAGAAGCCGTCCCCTCTGATCACTTATTGGTTTTGGTTTTGCCTTCCAGCAAAAACAGATGCATTACTGGGTGAGTGTCCATGATCTCCATCACCGAGTGGGGTGCTGTCCCTGACACTCTGTACTCAGACCTTTCCCTCCTTGCCCATCCTCTCCATCCCTGCATCCCTGGGCCCTGGGAAAGCCCAAGGCGATGTGCCTGGGAGGGTGGGCAGCTTGGGCAGACCAGAAATGGGTTGTCCCCTCTCCCCTGCCTAGAGCCCTGAGTACCAGCCATGGGACGTGACCAGGCTGGCAGGGAGCCATTCCCAGGTTTTCAGCATTTTTCACATTCCCCAAAGAGAAGGAGTTGGGGGTCAGCCCGAACTCTGTCTGCTCCTGTGGGAGCAGCTATGGGATGAGAAGCTGTCCCCTCTAATCACTTACTGCTTTTGGTTTTGCTTTCCAGAGGAACAAACTGCAGAACTGATGGGTGAGTCTCTGTGAGCTCTGTCACGGCATAGGATCCTACCCTGGGCTTTCTGTGCTCGGCCCTTTCCCTCCTTGCCCGTCCTCTCCATCCCTGCATCCCCTGGCTCTGGGGAAGCCCAAGGCGATGTGCCTGGCAGGGTGGGCAGCTCGGGGACACCAGCCCAGGCCTGGACCCTCCCCCTGCCCAGAGTTGCTGGGGACTGGCTGTGGGATGTGACCAGCTCTTGTCTCTCCTTGTAGCCTGGAGAAAGTTTCTGCTTCCCCATCATCCAGGTAATCCCGTATTTTAGTGCCATTCCGGGTGGTTCTCCTCCTTCTGCTTGTGTGCAAGGGGCATCTGGGCTGGGCAGTGCCTGGGACTGGCCGTGCCTGGGTGTGTTTGGTGACTCAGACACCCCCGAGCAGGGCACTAGCCTGTTCTCCAGCCCCTTTTCTTGCCTTTCCAAGGCATTGTGAGTGGCATCCCTGGGGCCAAGAGGAGCCCTCTGCCACCCCCCTGAGAGCCCGTGCACTGCCCAGACCCAGCCACTGCCTCCCCATGCTGCTCCTCCCTGCTGGGGCTGCAGCCCCACCGTTGCCTGTTCCCAGGGGACCCAGCTGGGCCGTGGCCGTGCTGGGGCCGGCCCCGTCATGGGCATCTCTAGGAGGAAGGAGATGCCCCGTGTGCTGCCCCGCGGGGCAGAGCCTGGCCCCAGGGTGCTCAAACCCTGCCCAGGACGCAGCTCTGCCCCTGATGCTCTGGCTCCTCCTGTCCCCTGCAGACGTGGTGACCCTCGATCCAAACTCGGCTCATCCTGAACTTGTCCTGTCAGCGGATGGGAGAAGTGTGAGAAGGGGAAGAGCACGGCAGGACCTGCCCGACACCCCTGAGAGATTTGACACTCGGTGCTGTGTGCTGGGCCAGGAGGGGTTCAGGGAGGGGAGGCACTGCTGGGGGGTGGAGGTGAAGGGGGAGGTGGGAGGTGATTCCTGGTGGGCTGTGGGGGTGGCCAGGGACTCTGTGGACAGGAAGGGGGATACGGCCCTGAGCCCTGCAGGAGGGATCTGGGGACTGGGGCACTGCGAAGGGCACTTTGTGTCTCTCAGCTCTCCTTGCACCTCCCTGTCCCCGATCCCCGTCCCCAGGAGATTCTGGGTCTGTCTGGACTGCACGCAGGGGCTGGTGACTTTCATTGATGCCGACAGCGGGGTCAAGATCTTCACTTTCCCACCAGCCCTGTTCAATGGAGAGATCATCCGACCCTGGTTTTGGGTGGAGACAGAGGAAACCCAGCTGTGCCTGAGGGACAGCACCTCCTGCACCCTCTGCCCCCCTTCCATCCCCACCACAGTCCTGGACAGCCCCTGCCCTGCTGCAGACACTGCCCGCTCTCCTCTCCTCTCCTCCATCCCGCAGGAGCACATATCCCTCTCTGCCCTGCCCAAGCCCAGGGAGCAGAGGAGCAGTGAAGGGCCGGTGCTGGTTTGAGCTGGGCTGGAGTTTATTTGCTTCATAGTAGCTAGTATGGCACTCAGGTTTGGATTTCTGCTGGAAACAGTGTTGATAGCACAGGGATGTTGAAGGGGTTGCAAGGACAGGTTTGCTTGCAATATGCTAGATTGTATTTATAGCTGTTACTGCTGTTTAGGTATTGGTTGGCAGGGTCCTCTGCTTGCCATGGGTCTTGCTTGCCTTCCTGGATGGTAGAGCCTGGTGCACGTCAGCAGCGGATTTTTGCTTTTGCGACTCGCTGTACTGCCGTACTGCTGATCATGGCACTGTGCTGTGCTGGGAACACTTTGCTAAGAGCCATGGCCGTACGCGTGGGCTGTGCGATGGCCAGGGCATCGTTGTTGTTCCTGTGCTGTTGCACCGGACAGCCTGGAACTGCATTTTGAGCTCAGGTCGAAGGGATGGTGACCCCAAAGTGCCTGTGGCCATGAAGAAGTCCAGAGCAGAGCCCCTGCCCTTCTGCAGACACTGCCCGCTCTCCTCTCCTCCATCCCGCAGGAGCACATGTCCCTCTCTGCCCTGCCCAAGCCCACCCTGCCCAGGCACAGCACCATGGCCTTCAAGAAAGCTTTGTGGGTGACCATGGAGTGTGGCCATGCTGGTTCCTGGGGGCTTTTTGTCCTGATTCCTGCCTGCCCGCGAAGGGCATTTGCAGCCAGCGCACTTGGAGCAGTGGTTGGAGCAGGAGCCTGGGGGCAGCTCCCTGCAGGATGAGCACGGGGAGTGGGGGTCAGAGGCGGGGGGCACTCACAACTCAGGCACCCCCTTCTCTTCCTTCTGGGGAGACCCAAACTTTGCGCGCACCCCCTGTCCCCAGGATGCCCCTGCTCTCTCAGCATCCTTCTACACCACACAGTCCTGTTGGGAGCAAGAGTGATTTGTCTTTCCCTAATCCCCTTCCTCGCTGGGCACTCGGGACAGGCGGCTGTGGCTCGTTGCTTCTTTTGGGGATTGGGCTGAGTGTGCGAAAGCATCTTGGTAACTGAGTGGCTTTAGTTGCAGCAGCAGAGGAACCTTCTGAGTGGAGAAAGAATTTCCCAACCTGGGGCTCTTTTAGGGTGATATTTAGCAATATTGATTGCTGTGGCTGCTGCTGCTCCGTGGTTTTGGTACTGTAGCAGAGCCAGGGACTGTTGGCTGGGGTGGGGTGGGGTGGGAGGGTGCCGGGAGTGGGGTGGAAGGGTAGCCGAACCCGGCAGGGCATGAGAAGGGGTGGGGGACACACAAGAAGCAGGGACTGGGGCTGCGGGAATGAAGAACAAAGTAGAGCCCAGGCAGCCTGGGTGCTCGCAGCCGGTACCAATGCTCGGAGCCGCTCCCGGTGATGCCACATCCCTGTAGGTAATGGGCAGAGGATGGCTGGGGCTGGGGACGAGATCCCCCCACTGCACTGACCTGGGGGGTTTCTGGGCCATCCTTCTGCTCCCCCTGCCCTCTTTTGAAGCTGGACTCTGGTAGACAGCCAGACAGACATAAGGCGTTGTTAGGACTGTTTAGGCGGCTGGGCGAGTCTGCAGCTCCGGTGTCAGTGGGGCTGTGAAAGTGCCGCTGAGGGAGGTTTCATGGTGGAAACTTTGGGCACTGAGTGTTGTAGCCAAGTCCCTGCTCGACTTTGTGATGTGCCTGAAGGAACAAAGCTTCCCAGCTGTGTGCTGGGGCTGGGCAGCCCAGGTGGGTGCCATGAGGCTGGGGCTGGGCAGCCCAGGTTTTCCAAAGGCTGGAGGTGGGCAAGGGCCAGGGCAGCTCTTTGTGCAGCGCCTGAGGCTGGGGCTGGCCCTGCTGGGCCAAGGGCTCTAGCTGGGGAGGGGGCTGCCTGCCCTTGCCTGCCCTTGCCAGCTGGCCTAGGAGGGAAGGGAAGGGAAGGGAAGGGAAGGGAAGGGAGAAGGGAAGGGAAGGGAAGGGAAGGGAAGGGAAGGGAAGGGAAGGGAAGGGAAGGGAAGGGAGGGGAAGGGGCTGCCGCCACAGGCAGCTGCCTCCAGCAAGGAGCAGCCCGTCCCTGTGGCAAGGAAGGATCCCTCCCAGCAATGCCTGACTTCACGCACCACCAGCACACAGCGCCGGGATCTCGGTGCCTCCGTCAGCCGCGTGCGTGAGCTGCCGTGCGTCCGGGAAGCCTAGTGGGAGAGGAGTGTGAAGGTACCCGCCACCTGCTCCTGGGTGGGCGAGGGTCGGGCAGCCGGCACTGTGGAGGAGCAAGGGGCGGAGGCAGAGAGAGGCCTCAGGGTGCTGAAGGTCTCCCGTGGGTGCCAGGAGGTGGGGTGAGTCATGTGTGCGGGCCCATCCCTGCCGTGCTTCTCCAGATCTCTGCCTGCCTCCTTCCTCTCCCTGCCTCCAGCTCCCTTTCCGCCTGGCCGGATCCCCCAAGATCGTTGCTCTTCTGCCAATGCTGCCCTGTACCCTGCTGCCTTCCACTTGGCCTTTCTCTGCCTCTCCTGTTCTGCTACCCCACCTGCTGGGATTTCATTCTGCCCTCATGGCTTCTGACAAATGCATTTCTGCCCCTGTGTCTGTGCAGCAAGCTGTCTCTGTCTGCAGTGTGTCCCTCTGCTCTGCCCCCCAGGGCTCTTCCAAGGTCCTTTGCCCTGTGGCTGTCTGCTGGCTTCCCTCTCCTGATCTCTAAGTTCTGACCTGTATGGACAGGACTGTTGGGGAGGGAGAGACGTCGGGGGCTTTTAGGTGATGAGGGGAGGCCACAGCCCCAATGGGAGTGGGACCGTGCGAGGGCCGCTGAGGGAGGTTTGAGACCAGGCATCCCTTTTGGGGCTGGCACCTTTGGCCTGGGAACAGGGCCTCGACGTTTACAGTTTGAAATCCCCAATCAGCCAAACTCGGCTCATTCCCAACTTGTCCTCTCGAAGCTCTAAGCTTTGCACCATCACCCCCAACAAACAGCCTTCTTTTGCCTTTCTTCTTCTCCTTTTCTCTTTCCTACGACTGAGGGGCTCCTGCCTTGCACTCCAGAACACACCAATGTCCTGAAACACCAAAGAACCCCAAGAGATGGACCCAGTGCAACTGGCTCAGGTGGACAATTCCCTGGGGTCTGGTTGGGGGTTTCCTCATTGCTTCAGCAACAGTGCTCATGTACAAGACAATCAGCCCTTTTTGGGAAAGGAAACAGGTATTTCTGGGTGCCAAACCTGGCCTAGTGCTGTTCCCTCACACAGGCTGCCGGGAGAGGTGCAGCTCCAGGAAAAGCCACCTTCAGCAGCTCCCATCCAGGTGGGAGTGGGGAGGCTGTTGGTTTCCCTTTTTATTTTGTGCTTGGAGGTTTATTTTGTGACTCATGACTTGGTGACATAGATGCGGAACCTCAGGTCCTTGTGTGGGGGATGGAGCCTGAAGTCACCTGGGATGGGTTGACCCTGGCTGGAGGCCAGGTGCCCCCCAGAGCTGCTCCATCACTCCCCCTCCTGTACTAGACAGGGCAGAAAAGTGTAACGAAAGGCTGGTGGGGCGAGATAAGGACAGGAACAGATGACTCAGCAATTACCATCATGGGCAAACAGACTCATCGTAGAGGAAAAAAAATTCATCTAATTTATTACCAAGCAAAAGAGAGTAGAGCAATGAGAAATAAACCCAAATCTTAAAACACCTCCCCTCACCCCTCCCATCTTCCCGGTCTCAACTTCACTCCCGATTTCTACCTGTTCCAGCGCAGCATCACAGAGGGATGGGGAATGGGGGCTGTGGTCAGTTCATCACACCTTGTCTGCTGCTCCTTCTTCCTCAGAGCAAGGCTCCTCACACTCTGCCTCTGATCTACCATGGGGGTCCTTCCATGGGAGACAGTCCTCCACCAACTTCTCCAACGTGAGTCCTTCCCATTCTTCACCAACTGCTCCAACATGGGTCCCCCACAGGGTCACAAGTCCTGCCAGCAAACCTGCTCCAACGTGGGCTCCTCTCTCCATGGGGCCACAGGTCCTGCCAGGAGCTTGCTCCAGCGTGGGCTTCCCACGGGGCCACAGCCTCCTTCAGGTGCCTCCACCTGCTCCAGCGTGGGCTTCCCATGGGCCACAGCCTCCTTCAGGTGCCTCCACCTGATCCAGAGTGGGATCCTCCACGGGCTGCAGGTGGAATCTCTACACCCCCTCATCCTTCCTCCATGGGCTGCAGGGGGACAGCCTGCTTCACCATGGTCTTCACCACGGGCTGCAGGGGGATCTCTGCTCCGGTGCCTGGAGCACCTCCTTCTGCACTGATCTTGGTGTCTGCAAAGTGTCTCACATCTTAATGTCGTTGCAAAAGCTGTTGCTATTTTTTTTTCTCTCCTTCATATCTCTGTTGTCCTAGAGGTGCTACCACCATCGCTGATGGGCTTGGCCTTGGCCAGTGGTGGGTCTGTCTTGGAGCCGGCTGGCATTGACTCTATCAGACACAGGGGAAGCTTCTAGCAGCTTCTCACAGAAGCCACCCCTCTAGCCCCCCGCTACCAAAACCTTGCCACGCAAACCCTGAACATCACCCCACAGGCAGGAATTCTGAAATGGAAATCGAGCAGCCTGGTGCCTTCTGCAGATCGTCCCCTTCCGGTGAGCGACTTTTCTTTCCGCAGGGGATTTAGAATATTTCCTTTCCTTTAGAGTCTTGTCAGGGATTTGGAATAAATGCTGGTGAGGGGGAGTGGGGCAGAGCAGGGGGCTGCACCAGGGGAGCCGTGTCTGGTCCCGTCCTGCCCTGGAGCAACGGTTTGTTCTGCCGTTAGGGTGCTGGTGCAGGTGGTTTGGTGGGATTTCCGGAGCCTCTTTGGGGGCAGGTGCAGCCCTTCTTCCCCATCCCCTCTCTGATGGCTGTAACCCCCCATCCCCCTCCCTCTGCCTCCCTTCCCCTCCCTCTTCTCCAGCTCCGCATGCAGATGTGGCTCCCCGCGAGCGCCGGGGGCCTCCTGATTTATTTGGTGACTCTCCACGTCCTGCGGCTGGGATCAGGTAGGGATCCTGCAGGGCTGGTGGGGGGTTTTACCCACTCCGGGTGACAGCTGTGGGGCAGGGGAGCTGCTGTGGGGTGGGGAGAGCCGAGCCCACAGCTGG
Source organism: Grus americana (assembly GCF_028858705.1). Taxonomy (NCBI): domain Eukaryota; kingdom Metazoa; phylum Chordata; class Aves; order Gruiformes; family Gruidae; genus Grus; species Grus americana. The sequence goes on along the minus strand of NC_072883.1, from coordinate 1,260,808 downwards.
GTCCCGCATGGGTTTGGCTTTCCCTTGGGCTCTTTCTGCAATACGTCCCTCGCCCTGGGGGCACCTTCGGTCCCGTCCTGCACCGCTCCCCTCAAACGTTTCTGGCTTGCAGCAGGGCTGGCTGGGGTGGAGGTCGTTTTCTGGAGCACGTTCCCGCTCCCAGGAAACCTCTTTCTCCTTCCAGTCCTCCCACTCCCTCTCCACTTTCTCCAGTGTCTTTAGACCACAGGGAGGGCAAAGCAACGCCCATGGGATGGAGCGTGCACCAAGGTCACGCCAAGCTCACCCCTTGCCATGCAATGTCCCTAAATTAACGTAGGCACAATCTCTGTGTCTCTGTGTCCTTCTCCATCACCAAGCTGACTTCAGTGTGGTGGGACCAGACCACCCTCTCCAGGTCACCGTGGGGCAGGATGTTGTGCTGCCATGTCACTTGTCCCCCAGCATGGAGGCTCGAAGCTTGGACATCAGGTGGATCCGGCATCCATTCTCTGAAATGGTGCACCACTACCGAAATGGAGAGGACCTGTACAGGGAGCAGATGGAGGAATATGTTGGGAGGACAGAGTTGGTCAGAGATGGTCTCTCCCATGGACGCCTGGACTTGTGAATCTCTGGGTTGAGACCCTCTGATGATGGTCAGTACGTCTGCACTGTGACAGATGGTGCCTCTTATGGAGAAGCTACGGTGAATGTGGAGGTGTCAGGTTTGTGGTAGGTGTGGTGTTTGCAGGGGCTGGTGCGCGTGTCCCTGGGTTTGTGTGTCCCTCCCAGAGCTCTGTCCCGTCCTCAGGTGTGTGGATGAGGTGCCGAAGGACAGGAGCCGTTGAAAGAGGTGGGCTGCGAGGGGGCTGTTGCCTGCAGTGCCTGCCCAGGAGGGAGCACGCAGGTGGTGCTGGAGGTGGTTTTGGGGCAGAGCGGCATGGATGCGGTGGCTTTGCTGGGTGTGTGCGGTGTCTGTGAAGGGTGTCCTGGTGATGTTGTGAAGGCCCTGGGGACAAGGTGCTGAGCAGCTCCTTGGGCTGAGAGCTGGGGCTGCCAGCCAAGCCAAGGCTGGGACCTGACGCTGTTAGGTGTGGAGATGGGAAGAGATGTCTTTGTGGCTCTGAGCAGCTGGATCTTTGCTTTGGCTTTGCCCTTTGTGCCGTAGGAGACCTGGCACGTTGTCTGGAAGCGTTGGGGCTTCTTGAACAAAGACGGGTCAGTGCTGATGGTGCCGTGAGGTGCTGAAGCTCGGCAGCTGGGTCTTGCTCTGCCGGGCTGTTTTGTGGGAGATCTGGGGTCATTTGGCATCAATGCTTTGCAGTTCCTGTGCAAGTTGGGGTGGTTTTGGTGGCTGGTCCCCCAGCCCTGGTGGAACCTGTGATGTGTCTGCTATCGGCTTCGGTCGTCACCTTTGACTTGAGTCCATCCCACACTGACCCCAACCACGGGCTCTTCCCCAGCCACAGGCTCTTGCCCTCAGGTCTGCCTGGAGGCTTATGAGGATGGAGGCATGCGGATGGTGTGTCGATCGGCCGGCTGGTACCCACAACTGGAGGTGCTGTGGAAAGATCCCGATGGGCAGCGTCTCCCCTCAGTCTCCCAGGGACATTTCTGGGATTCAATGGGCCTGTTTGACATCGAAGGCGTCATCGTTGTGTCCAATGGGAACAGACATGGGAAATGGTCCTGCATGGTCAGGAACAGCCGCCTCAACCAGGAGCAGGAGACGTCCCTGCACATCTCAGGTGCAACGATGGCAGCCAGACCCTGCGGCGCTGGCAGCAGGTTTCCTACGTTGCTTTGAGCAGCTTTGATCTGGGGTTCCCGGTGCAAGGTGTGGGGTGTGGGGGCATGGGAGGGGTGTGTACCTTCACAGCAGTTCTAGTGCACGAGAGAACCAGAGCCTCGTGCGCTTCAGGTGAGCATTGGTATGTGCAGGGGAGAGAGAGGACTATGTCCCCTTGAGGCCAGGGCTCCCAGGACAAGGGGCTTGTGAGCTCGAGCTTTGGGGCATTTGTCTTTTTGTTCTTCTGCTCAAACACGGGACTCTAAAACCATCCCTTTTCCTGCTGATGGTTTTGTTTCTCAGCTCCCTTTTTCCACAATGCCCGTCCCTGGATGGTTGGTGTGGGGGTGCTCCTCGTGCTTTCACTTGTGTTCCTTGGCCTCGCTGCTTATCTGTGGAGAAGGAAAGGTAAGTGGTGTCAGAAGAATGTTTTGCCTTCACCAAAAAGCTCTTTGGGCAAAGGAAGGAAGGGCACAAGGACACACGGTGGGGTGTGGGCGGGAGGACAGGGAGCACGGCCAGACCATCTCTGGCTGATGGGAAGGTGCAAGAGACCCTCTTGAGATGTTCCCAGGGATGAAGCCAGCTGCTGTCCTGACCCCCTCTTCCTCTGCCTTTGCTTTTCAGTGCTGCAGTCCAGAGAGCTGGGTGAGTCCTTCTGGCCCCTTCCCCCAGCAAAACCTCCGGGCAAAGGAGCCCCCCTGGGAGGGACGTGGGTTTGGATGGCTCCTGAAGTTACGGCTGAACTCCAGAGTGCCTGGGTGGGCTGACGGGGGGATGGGCTGGCAGGGATCCATTCCCTGGTGTCTGGGGTTTTTTTGCACTCCCCAAAGAGAAAGAGTTGAGGGTCAGCCCAAACTCTGTCTGCTCCTGTACGAGCAGCCATGGGATGAGAAGCCGTCCCCTCTGATCACTTATTGGTTTTGGTTTTGCCTTCCAGCAAAAACAGATGCATTACTGGGTGAGTGTCCATGATCTCCATCACCGAGTGGGGTGCTGTCCCTGACACTCTGTACTCAGACCTTTCCCTCCTTGCCCATCCTCTCCATCCCTGCATCCCTGGGCCCTGGGAAAGCCCAAGGCGATGTGCCTGGGAGGGTGGGCAGCTTGGGCAGACCAGAAATGGGTTGTCCCCTCTCCCCTGCCTAGAGCCCTGAGTACCAGCCATGGGACGTGACCAGGCTGGCAGGGAGCCATTCCCAGGTTTTCAGCATTTTTCACATTCCCCAAAGAGAAGGAGTTGGGGGTCAGCCCGAACTCTGTCTGCTCCTGTGGGAGCAGCTATGGGATGAGAAGCTGTCCCCTCTAATCACTTACTGCTTTTGGTTTTGCTTTCCAGAGGAACAAACTGCAGAACTGATGGGTGAGTCTCTGTGAGCTCTGTCACGGCATAGGATCCTACCCTGGGCTTTCTGTGCTCGGCCCTTTCCCTCCTTGCCCGTCCTCTCCATCCCTGCATCCCCTGGCTCTGGGGAAGCCCAAGGCGATGTGCCTGGCAGGGTGGGCAGCTCGGGGACACCAGCCCAGGCCTGGACCCTCCCCCTGCCCAGAGTTGCTGGGGACTGGCTGTGGGATGTGACCAGCTCTTGTCTCTCCTTGTAGCCTGGAGAAAGTTTCTGCTTCCCCATCATCCAGGTAATCCCGTATTTTAGTGCCATTCCGGGTGGTTCTCCTCCTTCTGCTTGTGTGCAAGGGGCATCTGGGCTGGGCAGTGCCTGGGACTGGCCGTGCCTGGGTGTGTTTGGTGACTCAGACACCCCCGAGCAGGGCACTAGCCTGTTCTCCAGCCCCTTTTCTTGCCTTTCCAAGGCATTGTGAGTGGCATCCCTGGGGCCAAGAGGAGCCCTCTGCCACCCCCCTGAGAGCCCGTGCACTGCCCAGACCCAGCCACTGCCTCCCCATGCTGCTCCTCCCTGCTGGGGCTGCAGCCCCACCATTGCCTGTTCCCAGGGGACCCAGCTGGGCCGTGGCCGTGCTGGGGCCGGCCCCGTCATGGGCATCTCTAGGAGGAAGGAGATGCCCCGTGTGCTGCCCCGCGGGGCAGAGCCTGGCCCCAGGGTGCTCAAACCCTGCCCAGGACGCAGCTCTGCCCCTGATGCTCTGGCTCCTCCTGTCCCCTGCAGACGTGGTGACCCTCGATCCAAACTCGGCTCATCCTGAACTTGTCCTGTCAGCGGATGGGAGAAGTGTGAGAAGGGGAAGAGCACGGCAGGACCTGCCCGACACCCCTGAGAGATTTGACACTCGGTGCTGTGTGCTGGGCCAGGAGGGGTTCAGGGAGGGGAGGCACTGCTGGGGGGTGGAGGTGAAGGGGGAGGTGGGAGGTGATTCCTGGTGGGCTGTGGGGGTGGCCAGGGACTCTGTGGACAGGAAGGGGGATACGGCCCTGAGCCCTGCAGGGGGGATCTGGGGACTGGGGCACTGCGAAGGGCACTTTGTGTCTCTCAGCTCTCCTTGCACCTCCCTGTCCCCGATCCCCGTCCCCAGGAGATTCTGGGTCTGTCTGGACTGCACGCAGGGGCTGGTGACTTTCATTGATGCCGACAGCGGGGTCAAGATCTTCACTTTCCCACCAGCCCTGTTCAATGGAGAGATCATCCGACCCTGGTTTTGGGTGGAGACAGAGGAAACCCAGCTGTGCCTGAGGGACAGCACCTCCTGCACCCTCTGCCCCCCTTCCATCCCCACCACAGTCCTGGACAGCCCCTGCCCTGCTGCAGACACTGCCCGCTCTCCTCTCCTCTCCTCCATCCCGCAGGAGCACATATCCCTCTCTGCCCTGCCCAAGCCCAGGGAGCAGAGGAGCAGTGAAGGGCCGGTGCTGGTTTGAGCTGGGCTGGAGTTTATTTGCTTCATAGTAGCTAGTATGGCACTCAGGTTTGGATTTCTGCTGGAAACAGTGTTGATAGCACAGGGATGTTGAAGGGGTTGCAAGGACAGGTTTGCTTGCAATATGCTAGATTGTATTTATAGCTGTTACTGCTGTTTAGGTATTGGTTGGCAGGGTCCTCTGCTTGCCATGGGTCTTGCTTGCCTTCCTGGATGGTAGAGCCTGGTGCACGTCAGCAGCGGATTTTTGCTTTTGCGACTCGCTGTACTGCCGTACTGCTGATCATGGCACTGTGCTGTGCTGGGAACACTTTGCTAAGAGCCATGGCCATACGCGTGGGCTGTGCGATGGCCAGGGCATCGTTGTTGTTCCTGTGCTGTTGCACCGGACAGCCTGGAACTGCATTTTGAGCTCAGGTCGAAGGGATGGTGACCCCAAAGTGCCTGTGGCCATGAAGAAGTCCAGAGCAGAGCCCCTGCCCTTCTGCAGACACTGCCCGCTCTCCTCTCCTCCATCCCGCAGGAGCACATGTCCCTCTCTGCCCTGCCCAAGCCCACCCTGCCCAGGCACAGCACCATGGCCTTCAAGAAAGCTTTGTGGGTGACCATGGAGTGTGGCCATGCTGGTTCCTGGGGGCTTTTTGTCCTGATTCCTGCCTGCCCGCGAAGGGCATTTGCAGCCAGCGCACTTGGAGCAGTGGTTGGAGCAGGAGCCTGGGGGCAGCTCCCTGCAGGATGAGCACGGGGAGTGGGGAGCGGAGGCGGGGGGCACTCACAACTCAGGCACCCCCTTCTCTTCCTTCTGGGGAGACCCAAACTTTGCGCGCACCCCCTGTCCCCAGGATGCCCCTGCTCTCTCAGCATCCTTCTACACCACACAGTCCTGTTGGGAGCAAGAGTGATTTGTCTTTCCCTAATCCCCTTCCTCGCTGGGCACTCGGGACAGGCAGCTGTGGCTCGTTGCTTCTTTTGGGGATTGGGCTGAGTGTGCGAAAGCATCTTGGTAACTGAGTGGCTTTAGTTGCAGCAGCAGAGGAACCTTCTGAGTGGAGAAAGAATTTCCCAACCTGGGGCTCTTTTAGGGTGATATTTAGCAATATTGATTGCTGTGGCTGCTGCTGCTCCGTGGTTTTGGTACTGTAGCAGAGCCAGGGACTGTTGGCTGGGGTGGGGTGGGGTGGGAGGGTGCCGGGAGTGGGGTGGAAGGGTAGCCGAACCCGGCAGGGCATGAGAAGGGGTGGGGGACACACAAGAAGCAGGGACTGGGGCTGCGGGAATGAAGAACAAAGTAGAGCCCAGGCAGCCTGGGTGCTCGCAGCCGGTACTGATGCTCGGACCCTCTCCCGGTGATGCCACATCCCTGTAGGTAATGGGCAGAGGATGGCTGGGGCTGGGGACAAGACTGTCCTCGCTGCACTGACTGGGGGGGGCTTATGGGCCATCCTTCTTCAACCCTTGCTGTCTTTCGAAGCTGGACTCTGGTAGACAGCCAGACAGACATAAGGCGTTGTTAGGACTGTTTAGGCGGCTGGGCAAGTCTGCAGCCCCAGTGTCAGTGGGGCTGTGAAAGTGCCGCTGAGGGAGGTTTCATGGTGGAAACTTTGGGCACTGAGTGTTGTAGCCAAGTCCCTGCTCGACTTTGTGATGTGCCTGAAGGAACAAAGCTTCCCAGCTGTGTGCTGGGGCTGGGCAGCCCAGGTGGGTGCCATGAGGCTGGGGCTGGGCAGCCCAGGTTTTCCAAAGGCTGGAGGTGGGCAAGGGCCAGGGCAGCTCTTTGTGCAGCCCCTGAGGCTGGGGCTGGCCCTGCTGGGCCAAGGGCTCTAGCTGGGGAGGGGGCTGCCTGCCCTTGCCTGCCCTTGCCAGCTGGCCTAGGAGGGAAGGGAAGGGAAGGGAAGGGAAGGGAAGGGAAGGGAAGGGAAGGGAAGGGAAGGGAAGGGAAGGGAGGGGAAGGGGAAGGGGAAGGGAAGGGGGAGGGAAGGGAAGGGAAGGGAAGGGAGGGGAAGGGGCTGCCCCCACAGGCAGCTGCCTCCAGCAAGGAGCAGCCCGTCCCTGTGGCAAGGAAGGATCCCTCCTAGCAATGCCTGACTTCACGCACCACCAGCACACAGCGCCGGGAGCTCAGTGCCTCCGTCGGCCGTGTGCGTGAGCTGCCGTGCGTCCAGGAAGCCTGGTGGGAGAGGAGCGTGGAGGTACCCGCCACCTGCTCCTGGGTGGGCGAGGGTCAGGCAGCCGGCACTGTGGAGGAGCAAGGGGCGGAGGCAGAGAGAGGCCTCGGGGTGCTGTAAGGTCTCCCGTGGGTGAGTGTACTTTAATGCCATGCAGCTACGAAGGGGTGGAACCCATCCCTATTTCCGTAGTGACAGGGGGATCCCAACAGTTGACTCTGCTGGAGGCTGAAGTGAGTCTAACTGGGAATGAGTGGCAAAAGCCCCCCATTGTGACTGGCCCAGAGGCTCCGTGCATCCTGGGCATAGACTACCTCCGGAGAGGGTATTTCAAGGACCCAAAAGGCTACCGGTGGGCTTTTGGAATAGCTGCCTTGGGAGCGGAGGAAATTGAACCATTGTCTAGTCTGCCCAGTCTCTGAGGACCCTTCTCTTGTGGGGTTGCTCAGGGTTGAAGAACAACAGGTGCCAATCGCTACCACAACAGTGTACCAGCGGCAACACCGCACCAACCGAGACTCCCTGGTTTCCATCCATAAGCTGATTCGTCAACTGGAGGGTCAGGGAGTGATCAGCAGAACCTGCTCACCCTTTAACGGTCCCATATGGCCAGTGCAGAAGTCCAATGGAGAGTGGAGGCTGACAGTAGACTATCGTGGCCTGAATGAATTCACGCCACTGATGAGTGCTGCTGTGCCAGACAAGGTGGAACTTCAATAGGAACTGGAGTCAAAGGCAGCCCAGCGGTACGCCACAATTGATATTGCTAATGCGTTTTTCTGAGTCCCTTTGGCGGCAGAGTGCAGGCCACAGTTGGCTTTCCCTTGGAGGGGTGTCCAGTCCACCTGGACCCAACTGCCCCAGGGGTGGAAACACAGCCCCACCATTTGCCATGGCCTGATCCAGGCTGCATTGGAACAGGGTGACGCTCCGGAGCACCTGCACTACATTGATGACATCATCGCATGGGGCAACTCAGCAGAGGAAGCTTCTGAGAAAGGGAAGAAAATAATCCAAATCCTGCTGAAAGCTGCTTTCACCATAAAACAAAGTAAGGTCATGGGACCTGCACAGGAGATCCAGTGTGTAGGAATAAAATGGCAAGATGGGCGTCATCGGATCCCAATGGATGTGAGTAACAAAACAGCAGCCATGTCTCCACTGACCAAGAAAAAGGAAACACAAACTTTCTTAGGTGCTGTGGGTTTCTGGAGAATGCACATCCCAAATGACGGTCTGATTGTAAGCCCTCTCTATGAGGTGACCTGGAAGAAGAATGATTGTAAATGGGGCCACGAGCAACAACAAGCCTTTGAAGAAACCAAACAATAAATTGTCCATGGAGTATCCCTTGGGCCAGCCTGGGCAGGACCAGATGTTAAAACCAAAAGTACTCTACACTGCAGCCGGGGAGAATGGCCAGACCTGGAGTCTCTGGCAGAAAGCACCAGGGGAGACTCAAGGTGGCAAAGGCAAACCCATCTGTGGAATTACTTTTGCTCAAGGACCTGGGTGCACCTGGTGGGTGATGCGGAGGGATGGGGAAGTCCGATGTGTACCTCAGGGGGATTTGGGTTTGGGTGAGAATAGCCGGTGATTAAAATTGTATGATGTTAATTACTAAATAATATTGCATGTCATTGCTGTTCTGATTGCTGTGTGCCGTAATAATGGCATTACAGTAAGAATTATCCAGATTAATGATGAACTTTGATGAAACTGAGCAAGGTGCAGAGGTGATGAAACCCGAACTGGCTTTAGCAACAACCGCCCAGCAACTTCCTCGAGATTGATGTCTCAACCCACAGCGCTTCAGCGTGGACCGTGCCAGATGCATCAGCTAGGAGCTCTGGATGCAGCAACCCAACAGCACCCACCATCTCCCCTGCCCTGGGAGACTGTTATGACAGATGGAGCCAGAAGTCATGGACTAAATGAACTCAACAGACATCTTCTGGACATTTATGAATATTTTACCTACACTTCACAGTCCATTGACTAAGGGAATCATATCTGTGTGTATATATCAGAAGACAGGAAAAACAGTGGTGATTAATTGCAATGTCTTGGAAAGTGTGGGACCTGGATATGATGTAGATGATATAGAACAAGTGGGGGATCCTGTCCTGGTTTTGGCAGGGATAGAGTCAATTTTCTTCCTAGCAGCGGGTACAGTGCTGTGTTTTGGATTTAGGATGAGGGTAATGTTGATAACACACCGATGTTTTTAGTTGTTGCCAAGCAGTCAAAGACTTTTCAGCTTCTCACACCACCCTGCCAAGGAGAAGGTGAGGGGCAACCAAGAAGCTGGGAGGGGACACGGCCAGGACAGCTGACCCAAACTGGCCAAAGGGATGTTCCATAGCGTATGACATCATGTTCTTTATATAACTGGGGGTGGGCCAGTAGGTGGGGCAGCTTGGGAAGTAGCTGAGCATCGACTTCAGGTGGTGAGAAATTGTGCTGTTCATCACTTGTTTTGTATACTATTGTTGTTGTTATTATTGTTATTCCTTTTCTGTTCTATTCTCAACCCACAAGTTTTACTTCTTTTTTTTTTTTCTTTTCTGATTCTCTCCCCCATCCCACTGGGGTGAGCAGACAGCCATGTGGTGGTTTTAGCTGCCAGCCGGGTTAAACCATGACAGAGGGACCCCGTGCTGGAGTAGAGGAAGAGTGTGAGGAGTCCTCCACCTGAGGAGGAAGGAGCATCAGAGACAAGGTGTGATGAACTGACCACAGCCCCCATTCCCCATCCCCCTGTGGTGCTGGGGGAGAGGAGGGAGATAAATCAGGAGTGAAGTTGAGCCTGGAAAGAAGGGAGGGATGGGGGGAAGCGGGTTTGAGTTTTGTTCTTATTATCCTACTCTGATTTGATTGGGGGGACAGAGGGACATGGTAGGGGACATGGGGACATGGACCTGGCAGGGAGGGCATGGGGGCATGGTGAGGGGACATGGCACGTGGACATGGGGACATGGCAGGGAGAGTATGGGGAGGGCCGGGGACACTGCAGGAGGGGGTGTGGGGGTGTCACCTCTGTCCCCCCCAGGGCGTGTCCCTGGAGCTGCACCCCGGGGAAGTGCTGGCGGTGGTGGCCCCCCCAGGGGCGGGGAAGAGCACCCTGGTGTCCCTGGTCCTGTGCCTGCGCCCGCCGGGGGCCGGGCGGGTGCTACTGGATGGTCATCCCCTCCCTGACTACCAGCACGCCTACCTGCGCTGCCAGGTGCTGCCACCGCCCTATCACACAATGTCCCCACTGGTCCCCACTCCCACCCCTGTGTCACCAGCCGCCCCCAACGGGTCCCCACTGCCACCCCCGTGTCACCAGCCATCCTCACCATGACCTCGCCAGCACCCCGTGTCACCAGACATCCCCGACGCATCCCCAGACATCCCTACCACATCCACAGGCCGCTTCCACCGTGTCCCCACCACTTCTCACACCATGTCCCTGCCATGTCCCCAGCCATCCCCACCATGTCACCAACGCATCCCTGCCGTGTCCCCAGATGTTCCCCCCGCATCCCCAGCTGTGTCCCCAGCCATCCCTGCCACGTCCCTAGTTGTGTCCCCACTGTATCCCGATCCCCGCCATGTCCCTGCCATGTCACCTCTGCATCCCTGCTGCATCCTCGGCTGTCCCGTCCGTGTCCCTGCCAAGTCCCCTGCTATGTCCCCTGCAGCGTCCCCATCCATCCCCACCATCTCCTTGCCACGTCTCCACCATGTCCCCAGCCATGTCCGAACCATCTCCCCATCACATCCCCAGCCACGTCCCCACCATCTACCCCCACTTCCACACCATGTCCCCCCCCCACATCCCCACCGTGTCCCCAGCCGTCCCCTGTGCCGCAGGTGGCCACCGTCCCCCAGGAGCCGGTGCTCTTCTCCCGCTCACTCCACGCCAACATCGCCTACGGGCCGGAGAGTTGGAGCCGGGCACAGGTGACAGTGGCAGCCACCCGTGCGGGTGCCCACACCTTTATCACCCGCCTGCCCCGGGGCTATGACACAGGTAGGAGGTGCCCCCCACCCCTGCTGTCCCCGCATCCCCATGTCCCCACACTGACCCCCCGTCTCGTGCAGAGGTGGGCGAGCTGGGGGGGCAGCTCTCTGGGGGACAGCGGCAGGGGGTGGCCATTGCTCGTGCCCTGGTGAGGGACCCTCGTGTCCTCGTCCTCGATGAACCCACCAGCGCCCTGGATGCCGAGAGCCAGCTGCAGGTGGGAAGTGACACCCGTATCCCCTCGGTCCCCCTGTCCAGCAGCACCCCAGTCCCTGGGGGTCCCCCTGGGTCTCCTCTTTCCATCATCTCCTGGGCCCCTGGTCCCCATGTCCTCTTGGTCCCCAGTCCCAGTGTCCCTGGGTCCCTGGCCCCTGTGTTCCCATAGTCCCCAGTTCCAATGTACCCTCTGTCCCTGGTCCCTGTGTCTCCTTGGTCCCTGCTGCCTGGGTTGCCTTGGCCCTCAGTCCTGGTATCCCCTGGTGTCCCCATGTCCCTGGGTCCTTCTCCCAGCATCCCCCCCGGTCCCTGGTCCACATGTCCCCTTGGTCTCAACTCCCAGTGTTCCCTAGGTCCCTCCGTCCAATGTCCCCTGGGTCCCTGGTCCCCGTGTCCTCTGGATCTGCACTCCCCATGTCCCCTGGGTCTTTGGTCCCTGTGTCCCCTTAGTCTCAACTCCTCATGTCCCCTGGGTCTCTGTTCCCTGTGTCCCCTGGGTCCTTGCTCCCTACGTCCCCTGTGTCCCCACACCCGGGGGTCCCCACTGATGATTCTACCTGCCGCAGGTGGAGCAGGAGATCTTCAGAGCCAGCAGGACCAGGCGCGCAGTGCTGCTGGTGACGGGGCAGGTGGCCCTGGCCATGAGGGCACAGCGGGTGGCCGTGCTGGAGGGGGGACGACTGCATGAACTGGGGTCCCCTGGGGAGCTCCTGCGCCCAGGTAGCCACTACTGGCACCTGCTGCAGGGTGGGGGAGGAGGGGGGAGAACGGGGGATGGGGACACAGGAAAAGAGGGTGAGGGGCAGGGGACACCAGATGCCAGGATGGGGACACCAAGGGGTGGGTACACTGGGAGCTGGGATGGGGGCACTGGGGGCAGGGATGGTGTCACTGAGAACAGGGATGGGGACACCAAGAGATGGGATGGGGACACCTCATACCAGGATGGGGACACCAGGGACATGGATGGGGACACCAGGAGCAGGGATGGGCACACCAAAAGCTGTGACAAGGAACCATGAGAGCTGTGATGGGGGAGTGCAGGCGCCCAGCTGGGCATGCTGCCACGTCCCTGCTGCGTGATGGTGACCAAGGGGGCCAGCAGGTTCCAGCGGGTGCTACTGGTAACCAGCAGGGCTGGCCACAGGACACAGAGTTCAAAATAAATCCTTCTGTTTGTACCCAGGATGTATTGGGGCACCCCAGAGATGGGGTGGGGGAAGGGGCTGCAGGGATGGGGGGCTGAAATAGGGGTGCAGGGATGGAGGCAGCAATGGGTTGGCCAGGGGGGCTGCCCTGCCCACGTTGAGACAGAAATTTGTATGGAATAAAGCAGAATTGCTTCAGAGAGGAGCCGGCTGGGTCATGGGGGCCTGGCCCGACTGCGGGGTCTCAGGTGCTGAAGCCATGCAATTGCCCTTCGGTCATTTCCGCCAGGTCAGGTCCACCCCTCCATCGTGAGCCCACCCATCCATAGTGTCTCTTCCCCCAGTGTCCCATGGGCCCACAGAACCGTGAACAGCTCACAATGATGTTCTCACTCCAGGTCTACCCGAGCCACTCCAATTTTAGCCACCCGGTCTACATGGTCCTTGTGTTGATGTTCTCCAGGGACACGGCTCTTGGATATCTATGTCACAGAGCTCTGCCCAGGCAGCAAGGTCCTGAGGGGTTTACCTCTGTGACCATTGTTGTAGCCACCCCCACAGGGCACTGGCCACCCTCAACGAGTCAGTACAGAGTACTGGCCATGTTTCTCAGGCAGCAATCTCTAGGTCCAGCTGTCTGGCTTTGACTTCTGCAGCTTCCCTCCAAGGAAGAAAGATGGAGAAAGACTTTTTACCAAGGGCTGTAGTGACAGGACATGGGCCGTGGTTTGAAAATGAAAGAGGGGAGACTGAGATCTCCTTGTAGGCCACACAGCCCAGGGAAGTGCTCTAGGTCTCTGTCAAAACGGGGGGCACTCGCCTCAGAGGTAAAGCCAGTGTTCCTACAGAGAACATCTGCCCTGAGATGTCTGATGCATCCACCCAGATGAAAGTGGTAAGGAAGGAGACTTCAGGCCAGGCGGTAGGTTGCAGGGAGTGCCCAGACCCCTCTCCTGCTGAAAAGGTCCGTACCGGCACGAGGTGTGCACAGGTTGATGACCTGTTGTGTCAGGTGTCCGAGTTGCAGGAAACAGTGAAAAGGCTGCGCAGTGTTAGAGGGGCCAAGACAGAGATAGATGGGTGGTTCCATAACCAAGTACCTGTAGTGGGCACCGCTGAGAATGAGGCACCTTGGACCCTGCTGACCCACAAAAGCAGGACTCTGCTTCAGTCTCCACCCTCCAGCTTCACAACCAAAACCAGATATGAAGCTTTAACAGCTATAGACACCCACAAGCAAGGCGTGCAAGGAGAAACTGTACCAGCAGCACACAGTGGGGACCGTAAAAAGAAATGACGAGTGCTCATAGTGGGTGACTCTCTGCTAAGGGGCACCGAGGCGCCCATCTGCCGACCTGACAGGGAGTCACGAGAGGTACGCTGCCTTCCGGGAGCCAAGATCCGAGAGGTTGCTGAGAGGGTGCCACAACTTGTCAAGCGGACACACTACTGTCCACTGCTCTCTTTCATGACACTGCAAGCCAGAACCTGGGCAGAATCGAGGAGGACTATAAAGCCCTGGGGGTGCAAGTGACAAACATCGGTGCCCAAGTTATCTTTTCATCCCTCCTACCTGTTGGGGGAAAGGGGGCAGACAGAACTAGGCGTATAATGCATATCGACTCCTGGCTACATGGCTGGTGCCACCACAAGGCTTTTGGCTTTTACGACAATGGGACATTCCTGGATGACTCTAACCTGTTCGAGAAGGATGGGATCCAGCTGCCTAGAAGAGGCAAGGGAATCTTTGGCAGCAGGCTGGCCAACTTGGTGAAGCGGGCTTTAAACTGAGGGACTCAGGGGATGGGGTCCAACGTGGCAACGCTCGTAGCATCGCATCCAACTGGGGAATAAGCCAGGCCAACCAGAGCGGCAACAAATGTTCCTTAGCTGCCTCCGGAAAGAGAAAGAGGTTCTGACAACCAGAAAGCCAACCACCTCACGGATGTGTATGGCTATGGTGGACCCTCTTGCACCCCTCCAGGGAAACCTCCACACTCAGTTACCTCTCTGAAATGCCTGTACACCAACGCACGCAGCACAGGGAACAAACAGGAAGAACTAGAGGTCTGTGTGCAGTCGCAGGGCCATGATCTCATTGCAATGACAGAGACATGGTGGGATAGCTCATGTGACTGGAATGCTCTCACGGATGGCCATGTACTTCTCAGGAAAGGCAGGCCAGCAAGGTGAGGTGGTGGAGTTGCTCTTCATGTGAGAGAACAACTGGAATGTATCAAGCTCTGCGTAGGGGTGGATGAAGGACGAGTCGAGAGCTTATGGGTAAGAAGTAAGGGGCAGGCTACTATGGGTGACACTGTTGTGGGTGCTTACTACAGGCCACCTGGTCAGGATGAGGAAGTCAATGAGGCCTTCTGCAGACAGCTGGAAGTAGCCTCACAATCACAGGCCCTGGTCCTCATGGGAGACTTCAGCCACCCTGATATTTGCTGGAAAGGCAAGATGGCCAGGCACGCACAGTCCAGGAGGTTCCTGCAGAGCATTGATGATAACTTTTTGACATAGGTGGTGAAGGAGCCCACGAGGAGAGGGGTGCTGCTGGACCTTGTACTAACAAACAAAGAAGTACTGGTTGCATTTTCTGAAATAAGAAAGAAGGAGTTAACATTTAGAGTGTGTGTTCTGAGCTGTGTATTCATTATTGCTTATTGCTTGAGAATAAGGTAACTTGGGATTTGAGAACAGGAGGACTGTCCTTGGAACCTTCAAATGTATTTAATTAGAATGAAGTATACTTAGATAAGATGTAGTAAAGGCATCTTGAACAGAGGAACACTTGTTAACAAGGAGATGTACATCCTTGAAAGTCAAAAGTCAGCTAAATTCCTCTAATTGGTGTCCTTTGAGTGAACTGTCTCATTATAATATGAAAACCACACCTCCACTGCTGAAAACACCCCCTCCCCTACTCACCGAACATGCGTAGTGAATTTAGAAGGTACTGTGTCTTTAAATCGAAGCAAAGAGTTAACCAATTGTCATTTAGAAGGTGTGAACAGTAGGCAGAACTAACACCCTGGACTGTATAAATATACGATGGAACTGTAACTGGTGTGTGAACTTTGTGGGAAACTACCTAGGCCCCATCTTTGAGCAAATATGGAATAAACAATATCTCATCTCTGTGGCTTATTGCACACCGGGCTAACGAACCCGATTTAAAGGGACAACAGTTGGGGATGTGAAGGCTGGGGGCAGCCTTGGCTGCAGTGACCATGAGATGGCTGAATTCAGGTTCCTGCGTGGAAGAAGCAGGGTAATGAGTGGGATTACAACCCTGGACTTGAGGAGAGCTAACTTCGGCCTCTTCAAAGACCTGCTTGGCAGAATCCCATGGGTTAGGGCTCTAGAAGGTAGAGGGGCCCAAGAGAGCTGGTCAATATTCAAGCACCTCTTCCCCATAATTTATGAGAAAACTCATCATGCTATAGCAGATAGGTTTACTAAGTTCCATAGTTTTGTAAGGTGGTTTCTCCCATGGCTAGGGGTAAGTGAACTAGAAAAAACTATAGTGAACGTTTCGGCGGTAATAGAAAACATTGAGAACAAAACCATTGATGCAATACAGGCCTTGCAAATTGAAATAACTAGTCTGTCGAAAGAAGTCATTCAAAACCGAATGGCCCTTGATTTATTACTAGCTTCACAAGGTGGTGTTTGTGCAACCATAAATATAAGCTGTTGTATGTACATAGACCAAAGCGGTAGAATCTCCACAGATTTAGACAAAATCCGTAGACAAAGCGAAGTATTGTATAAAATAACTAAAGACCATACCTCATGGGGTTTTGAAGAAATTTGGCACAAGTTACCTTCCTGGCTACCTAATTTGACCTGACTCCAGCAGCTATTTGGTTTTGTCCTGCTTATAGGACTGATGATAATCCTGACTTGTATATTAATGCAATGTGCATTTTGGTGTAGCAGGCGAACTTCAGGAGAATATGAGAACTGGAAATGAAATAAAATAAGGAACGCAGTAGAGTCAGGGAAATACTTTAAGAGAACGCTGCAAAAATAGAATGTATTATAGGCCTTCTTGAGAAAGAATCGGCAATTTTAATGAAAAGGGGGGAATGAATAAGGGAAACTAATTAGCGTAGAACAATTTTAAACCAGAATATATAACTTGGCAACACTTGAGTCAGGCCCCACAAACTCAGGCTTCACCTGTCTCATGCTGCAGTACAAAAGACAACAATTAGTAAGATAGTTGGAATGTAGAAACAGGATAAGAGAAGCTGTAAATTAGGGAATAGTCTTTGGGTATAAACTAGAAAAAGACACAAAGTTTGAGGCATTCTGATAAAGGGGGCCCAATATGCCAACGAGCCTGGGACCATCTGGGCAGGGCGGATAACGAGGTTGCTGAGCTTGCAAAACGGAGATCATGAAGAAGAGGTCACCCAACTGTGTACACTGAAGAAGCGGAGAAAGAGGAAGATTTGAGGAGGACGACCCCTGATGACCACCTGAGAAAGAAACTGCGCAGGCGTATCAGGACATTAGCATATATTCATGCGTTCACGGAATAATAATGAATATGTATTAAATTTATTGGAAACCTGATGAATTTGTAACTTTTTTGTAATATAAATTACGTACAATTTGTTTCTCGTCGAGACGCACATTCGTGGAAATATCCTGGTGCGACTCCCAGCGCTGCTTAATAGTCACATTGGCTACTGAGTGAATTTTTTTGATTGACCCTTCTGCAGACGCTGCCCGCTCTCCTCTCCTCCATCCCGCAGCAGCACATGTCCCTCTCTGCCCTGCCCAAGCCCACCCTGCCCAGGCACAGCACCATGGCCTTCAAGAAAGCTTTGTGGGTGACCATGGAGTGTGGCTGTGCTGGTTCCTGGGGGCTTTTTGTCCTGATTCCTGCCTGCCTGCGAAGGGCATTTGCAGACCAATTTTTCAGTCCCCGGGGGGGTGTTGCAGGGCCTCCTTCTGACCACCCTACCCCCTGGTGCTCCCAGACCCCCCTGGATCTACGTCTGGGCTCCCAGGCAGCTCTGGGGTAGATGGGGCTTGCCCTCATCGTTGTTCCTAGATCGTGGTATGGCCCCTGGGCCCCCGTACCCATACCCTGCTCTGGGTACAGCCCCTTGCACCCCCCTGCACCCCTTCTCTTGGGGATGGGCTGCCCCTGCATGGGGATGGGAGGGTGGGGACAGCGGGGGACACGTCCTCCCCTGGGATCTGAGGTCCCCGAGGGGACAGGGCAAAGGGACAGGGCACAGCTGGCATGTCCTGACATTTGAAGGCCCCTAACACCATCCTTCCTCCATGGGCTGCAGGGGGACAGCCTGCCTCACCATGGCCTTCACCACGAGCTGCAGGAGAATCTCTGCTCCTGCACCGGCATTGCCTCCTCCCCCTCCTTTTGCACTGCCCTGGGTGTCTGCAGAGTTTCTTACATCTTCTCATTCCTCTCTCTGGCTGCAAAAGCTGCTGGTTTTTTTGTTGTTTTTTTTTTTCCTCCTTCTTATCTCTTTTGTCCCAGAGGTGCTACCACTGTCGCTGATGGGCTTGGCCTTGGCCAGCACTGGGTCTCTCTTGGAGCCGGCTGGCATTGGCTCTATCAGACACAGGGGAAGTTTCTAGCAGCTTCTCACAGAAGCCACCCCTGTAGCCCCCCCGCTACCAAAACCTTGCCACGCAAACCCTGAACATCACCCCACAGGCAGTAATTCTGCACCTGAAACCGAGCAGCCTGGTGCCTCCCACAGCTCGTGCCCATCTGGTGAGTGACTTTTCTTTCCGCAGGGGATTTAGAATATTTCCTTTCCTTTAGAGTCTTGTCAGGGATTTGGAATAAATGCTGGTGAGGGGGAGTGGGGCAGAGCAGGGGGCTGCACCGGGGGAGCCGTGTCTGGTCCCGTCCCGCCCCGGAGCAACAGTTTTTCTGCCATTGGGGTGCTGATGCAGGTGGTTTGGTGGGATTTCCGGAGCCTCTTTCGGGGCAGGTGCAGCCCTTCTTCCCCATCCCCTCTCCAGCAGCTGTAACCCCCCATCACCCTCCCTCTGCCTCCCTTCCCCTCCCTCTTCTCCAGCTCTGGACGCAGATGTGGCTCCCCGCGAGCCCCAGGGGCCTCCTAAGTTATTTGGTGACTCTCCATGTCCTGCGGCTGGGATCAGGTAGGGATCCTGCAGGGCTGGTGGGGGGTTTCTCCCACTCTGGGTGGCAGCTGTGGGGCACAGGAGCTGCCGTGGGGTGGGGGGAGCCGAGCCCAGAGCTGGGCCCCGCATGGGTTTTGCTTTCCCTTGGGCTCTTTCTGCAATACGTCCCTTGCCCTGGGGGCACCTTCGGTCCCATCCTGCAGCGCTCCCCTCAAACGTTTCTGGCTTGCAGCAGGGCTGGCTGGGGTGGAGGTCGTTTTCTGGAGCACGTTCCCACTCCCAGGAAACCTCCTTCTCCTTCCAGTCCTCCCACTCCCTCTCCACTTTCTCCAGGGTCTTTGGACCACAGGGAGGGCAAAGCAACGCCCGTGGGATGGAGCATGCACCAAGGTCACTCCAAGCTCACCCCTTGCCATGCAATGCCCCTAAATTAACGTAGGTGCAATCTCCGTGTCTCTGTCTCCTTCTCTGTCACCAAGCTGACTTTACTGTGGTGGGACCAGACCGCCCTCTCCAGGTCACCGTGGGGCAGTATGTCGTGCTGCCATGTCACTTGTCCCCCCGTGCGGACACTCGGAGCTTGGACATCAGGTGGATTCGGCGTCATGTCTCTGAAACGGTGCACCACTACCGAAATGGAGAGGACCTGTATGGGGATCAGATGGAGGAATATGTTGGGAGGACAGAGCTGGTCAGAGATGGTCTCTCCAGTGGACGCCTGGACTTGCGAATCTCTGGGTTGAGACCCTCTGACGATGGTCAGTACGTCTGCACTGTGACAGATGGTGCCTCTTATGGAGAAGCTATGGTGGATCTGGAGGTGGCAGGTTTGTGGTGGGTGTGGTGTTTGCAGGGGCTGGTGCGCGTGTCCCTGGGTTTGTGTGTCCCTCCCAGAGCTCTGTCCCATCCTCAGGTGTGTGGATGAGGTGCCGAAGGACAGGAGCCATTGAAAGAGGTGGGGTGCGAGGGGGCTGTTGCCTGCAGTGCCTGCCCAGGAGGGAGCATGCAGGTGGTGCTGGAGGTGGTTTTGGGGCAGAGCCACATGGCTGCGGTGGCTTTGCTGGGTGTGCGCGGTGCCTGTGAAGGGTGTCCTGGTGATGTGGTGAAGGCCGTGGGGTCAAGGTGCTGAGCAGCTCCTTGGGCTGAGAGCTGGGGCTGCCAGCCAAGCCAAGGCTGGGACCTGACGCTGTTAGGGGTGGAGTTGGGAAGAGATCTCTTCCTGGCTCTGAGCAGCTGGATCTTTGCTTTGGCTTTGCCCTTTGTGCCGTAGGAGACCTGGCACGTTGTCTGGAAGCGTTGGGGCTTCTTGAACAAAGACGGGTCAGTGCTGATGCTGCCTTGAGGTGCTGAAGCTCGGCAGCTGGGTCTTGCTCTGCCGGGGTGTTTTGTGGGAGATCTGGGGTTGTTTGGCATCAATGCTCTGCAGTTCCTGCACAAGTTGGGGTGGTTTTGGTGGCCGGCCATGTAGCCCTGGTGGGACCTGTGATGTGTCTGCTATCGGATTTAGTCATGGAATCATATAGAATTCTAGAATGGTTTGGGTTGGAAGGGACCTTAAAGGTCATCTAGTTTCAACCCCCCTGCTGCAGGCAGGGACACCCTCCACTAGACCACGTTGCCCAAAAGCCTCATCCAACCTGGCCTTAAACACTTCCAGGGAGCCAGGGGCATCCACAACCTCTTTGGGCAACCTGTGCCAGTGCCTCACCCCTCTAACAGTAAAGAATTTCTTTCTAACATCTAATCTAAATCGACCCTCCTTCAGCTTGAACCCGTTACCCCTTGTCCTGTCACTACACTCCCTGATAAACAGCCCCGCCCCATCTTTCCTGTAGGCCCCTTCAGGTACTGGTAAGCCACAATTAGATCTCCCCAGAGCCTTCTCATCTCCACGCTGAACAATCCCAACTCTCTCAGCCTGTCCTCATAGAAGAGGTGCTCCAGCCCTCTGATCAGCTTCTTGGCCCTCCTCTGGACTCGCTCCAACAGCTTCATGTCTCTCCTGTACTGGGGCCCCCAGAGCTGGATGCAGTACTCCAGGTGGGGTCTCACCAGAGCGCAGTAGAGGGGCAGGATCACCTCCCTCGACCTGCTGGTCACACCTCTTTGGATGCAGCCCAGGACATGGTTGGGCTTTCTGGGCTGCAAGCGCACACTGCCAGCTCATGTTGAGCTTCTCATGAACCAACGCCCCCAAGTCCTTCTCCTCAGGGCTGCTTTCAATCCATTCCTCGCCCAGCCTATAGTTGTGCTTGGGATTGCGCTGACCCACGTGCAGGATCTTGCACTTGGCCTTGTTGAACTTCATGCGGTTTGCACGGGACCACCTCTCCAGCCTGTCAAGTTCCCTCTGGATGGCATCCCTTCCCTCCAGCGTGTCGACCACACCACACAGCTTGGTGTCATTGGCAAACTTTCTGAGGGTGCACTCGATCCCACCGTCCCTGTCAGCAGCAAAGATGTTATACAGCACCAGTCCCAGTACCGACCCCTGAGGAATGCCACTTGTCACTGGTCTGCACTTGGACATCGATCCGTTGACCACAACTCTTTGAGTGCAACCATCCAGCCAATTCCTTATCCACTGAGTGGTCAATCCATCAAATCCATGTCTCTCCAATTTAGAGACAAGGGTGTCATGCAGGACAGTGCCAAATGCTTTGCACAATTCCAGGTAGATGACGTCAGTCACTCTCCCTTGCTCACCAACACTGTAACCCCATCTCATCAGGTCCCATGGAATTGTGCACTTTCAGGTTCCTTAGGTATTCTCGAACCTGATCTTCTCCTACAGTGGGCGGTTCTGCATTCTCCCAGTCCCTGCCTTCTGTGACCTGGGCAGTGTGGCTCAAGTATTTGCCAGTGAAGACTGAGGCAAAGAAGTTGTTGAGTACCTCAGCCTTCTCCATATCCCAGGTAACCAGGTCGTGCATTTCATTCTGGAGGGGACCCACATTTTCCCTTGTCCTCCATTTCTCACTAACATACCTATAGAAGCTTTTCTTGTTGTTTTTAACATCCCTGGCCAGACTAATTTCTACCAGGGCTTTGGCTTTCCTAACCTGATCCCTGGCTGATCAGACAGTTTCTCGGTATTCCTGCCAGCCCACCTGCCCTTGCTTCCACCCTCTGGAGGCTTCCTTTTTGCGTTTGAGTTTGCCCAGGAGCTCCTTGTTCATCCATGGGGGGCCTCCGGGCATTATTGCTTGACTGCCTCTTTGATGGGATGCATCGCTCCTGAGCTTGGAGGAGGTGACCCTTGAATAGCAACCAGCTTTCTTGGGCCCCTCTTCCCCCCAGGGCTTTGTCCCGTGGTATTCTACCAAGCAGGTCCCTGAAGAGGCCAAAACCCACTCTCCTGAAGTCGAGGGTAGTGAGTTTGCTGTGTGCCCTCCATGCTGCCCTGAGGCTCTTGAACTCCACCATTTTGTGGTCACTGCAGCCAAGGCTGCCCTTCAGCTTCACATCCCATACCAGGCCCTCCTTATTGGTGAGAATAAGGTCCAGCATGGCACCTCTCCTCGTTGGCTCCTCTATCACTTGGAGGAGAAAGTTATCATCAGCACCTTCCAGGAACTTCCTGGATTGCTTGTGGCCTGTTGTGTTTCCCCTCCAACAGATTTTGGGGTGGTTGAAGTCCTCCCTAAGGACCAGGGCTTGTGAACATGAGACTGCTCCTATCTGCTTATAGTTGGCTTCATCTGCTCAGTCCCCCTGGTCAGGTGGCCTGTAGCAGACCCCCCGCTATGATGTCCCCTGCCCCAGCGCTCCCTTTAATCCTGACCCATAGGCTCTCTGTCAGCTCTTCATCCATCCCCAGGTGGAGCTCCATGCACTGCAGCTGGTCATTGATGTAGAGGGCAATGCCCCATCCTCATCTGCCCTGCCTGTCCTTCCTAAAGAGCCTGTACCCTTCCATCCCAACACTCCAGTCATAGGAGCTATCCCACCACGTCTCTGTAATGCCAATAAGGTCATAGCCTTGCAGGCGTGCACACGTCTCCAGCTCCTCTTGTTTGTTCCCCATGCTCTGTGCGTTCGCGTAGAGGCATTTCAGTTGTGCCCCCGATGAGGCTGACTTATTGGCTGGGGTGGCTGGAATTCTTTTGATGTATCTTCCCAGTGTTACCTGGGTTGGTTCTTGTTGCGTCTGGAGTCCCCGGCTCATCTTCTCTAGGCTTCAAATGTGCTGGCCAGCATCCAGCATGTCTCTGAGCAGTAGGCTGAGAGCCCTCACCAGCACCCCATCCCTCCAACCTGGGCATGTCGTCCCACATGTTGCTGGCAAGCCTGATGTTATCCCCCTCCCACTTCAAGCCTAGTTTAAATCTCTGTCAATGAGTCCCGCTAGTTCCTGGGCAAAGATCCTCTTCCCCCTTTGACGGAAATGAATCCTATCAGGGTTCATCAGGTGCCGTGTAGGCTGTCCCATTGTCAAAGAACCCAAAGTTGTGGCGCTGACACCAGCCACTGAGCCATGCATTTATGGACTGTGTCCGCCTGTTCCACCCACCATTGCTGCCCTCAACTGGAAGGAGGGAGGAGAATATTACCTGCACTCCTGAATCCTTCAGTGACTGACCCAAGAGACTGAAGTCCCTTTTGATCAGTCGTTGCCTTTGAGCTGAGTCCATCCCACACTGACCCCAACCACGGGCTCTTCCCCAGCCACAGGCTCTGTCCCTCAGCTCTCCCTCGAGGCTTACAAGGATGGAGGAATGTGGGTGGTGTGTCAATCGGCCGGCTGGTACCCACAACCGGAGGTGCTGTGGAAAGATCCCGATGGGCAGCGTCTCCCCTCAGTCTCCCAGAGACGTTCCTCGGATGTGAGGGGCCTATTTGACATCGAAGGCGTCATCGTTGTGACTGGGAACAGACATGGGAACTGGTCCTGCGTGGTCAGGAACAGCCGCCTCAACCAGCAGCAGGAGACGTCCCTGCACATCTCAGGTGCTTTGAGCAGCTTTGATCTGGGGTTCCCGGTGCAAGGTGTGGGGTGTGGGGGCACGGGAGGGGTGTGCACCTTCACAGCAGTTCTCGTGCACGAGAGAACCGGAGCCTCGTGCGCTTCAGGTGAGCATTGGTATTTGCAGGGGAGAGAGAGGACTATGTCCCCTTGAGGCCAGGGCTCCCAGGACAAGGGGCTTGTGAGCTCGAGCTTTGGGGCATTTGTCTTTTTGTTCTTCTGCTGCTCAAACACGGGACTGTAAAACCATCCCTTTTCCTGCTGATGGTTTTGTTTCTCAGCTCCCTTTTTCCACAATGCCCGTCCCTGGATGGTTGGTGTGGGGGTGCTCCTCGTGCTTTCACTTGTGTTCCTTGGCCTCGGTGCTTATCTGTGGAGAAGGAAAGGTAAGTGGTGTCAGAAGAATGTTTTGCCTTCACCAAAAAGCTCTTTGGGCAAAGGAAGGAAGGGGACAAGGACACGGCGGGGTGTGTGTGGGCGGACAGGGAGCATGGCCAGACCATCTCTGGCTGGAGGGAAGGTGCAAGAGACCCTCTTGAGATGTTCCCAGGGATGAAGCCAGCTGCTGTCCTGACCCCCTCTTCCTCTGCCTTTGCTTTTCAGTGCTGCAGTCCCGAGAGCTGGGTGAGTCCTTCTGGCCCCTTCCACCAAGCAAACCTCCTGGCAAAGGAGCCCCCCTGGGAGGGACTTGGGTTTGGATGGCTCCTGAAGTTACGGCTGAACTCCAGAGTGCCTGGGTGGGCTGACGGGGGATGGGTTGGCAGGGATCCATTCCCTGGGGTCTGGGGTTTTTTTGCACTCCCCAAAGAGAAGGTGGGGGAGTTGAGGGTCTGCCCAAACTCTGTTTGCTCCTGTGGGAGCAGCCATGGGATGAGAAGCTGTCCCCTCTGATCACTTATTGCTTTTGGTTTTGCTTTCCAGAGGAACGAGATGCATTACTGGGTGAGTCTATGAGCTCCATCACAACATGGGGTCCTGTGCCGTGTGCTCTGTGCTCAGACCTTTCCTTCTTTGCCCGTCCTCTCCATTCCTGCATACCCGGGCTCTGGGAAAGCCCAAGGCACTATGCCTGAGAGGGTGGGAAGCTCAGGGACACCAGCCCAGGGTTGTCCTCTCTCCCCCACCACTCTCGTTGGCCACTAGCCATTGGATGTGACCCTGCTGGCAGGGAGCCATTCCGAGGAGCAAGGTGGTCTTTTCCCAATCCCCACAAAGAAGGAATTTGAGGTCTGCCACAGCTCTGCCTGCTGCTGTGGGAGCAGCCTTGGGATGACAACCTGTCCCCTCTGATCTTGTAATGCTTTTGGTTTTGCTTTCCAGAGAAAACAGTTGCAGGACTGAATGGTGAGTCTCCATGAGCTCTCTCATGGTTTGGGTGCTGTCCCAGGCACTCTGTGCTCGGCCCTTTCCCTCCTTGCCCGTCCTCTCCATCCCTGCAGCCCCTGGCTCTGGGAAAGCCCAAGGCGATGTGCCTGGCAGGGTGGGCAGCTCGGGGACACCAGCCCACGCCTGGACCCTCTCCTCTGCCCAGAGATGCTGGGGACCGGCTGGGGGATGTGACCAGCTCTTGTCTCTCTTTGTAGCCTGGAGAAAGTTTCTGCTTCCCCATCATCCAGGTAATCCCGTATTTTATTGTCATTCTGGGTGGGTCTCCTCCCTGTGCTTGTGTGCAAGGGGCATCTGGGCTGGGCAGTGCCCAGGACTGGCCGTGCCTGGGTGTGTTTGGTGACTCAGACACCCCAGAGCAGGGCACTAGCCTGTTCTCCAGCCTGTTTTCTTGCCTTTCCAAGGCATTGTGAGTGGCATCCCTGGGGCCAAGAGGAGCCCTCTGCCACCCCCCTGAGAGCCCGTGCACTGCCCAGACCCAGCCACTGCCTCCCCAGGCTGCTCCTCCCTGCTGGGGCTGCAGCCCCACCATTGCCTGTTCCCAGGGGACCCAGCTGGGCCGTGGCCGTGCTGGGGCCGGCCCCGTCATGGGCATCTCTAGGAGGAAGGAGATGCCCCGTGTGCTGCCCCGCGGGGCAGAGCCTGGCCCCAGGGTGCTCAAACCCTGCCCAGGACGCAGCTCTGCCCCTGATGCTCTGGCTCCTCCTGTCCCCTGCAGACGTGGTGACCCTGGATCCAAACTCGGCTCATCCTGATCTTGTCCTGTCAGCAGATGGGAGAAGTGTGAGATGGGGAAGAGCACGTCAGGACCTGCCCGACACCCCTGAGAGATTTGACACTCGGTGCTGTGTGCTGGGCCAGGAGGGGTTCAGGGAGGGGAGGCACTGCTGGGGGGTGGAGGTGAAGGGGGAGGTGGGAGGTGATTCCTGGTGGGCTGTGGGGGTGGCCAGGGACTCTGTGCACAGGAAGGGGTATATGGACCTGAGCCCTGAAAGAGGGATCTGGGCGGTGCAGAACTGGAAAGGGCATTTTGTGTCTCTCAGCTCTCCTCGCACCTCCCTGTCCCCGATCCCCATCCCCACGAGATTCTGGGTCTGTCTGGACTGCATGCAGGGGGAGGTGAGTTTCATTGATGCTGACAGCGGGGTCGAGATCTTCACTTTCCCACCAGCCTCCTTCAATGCAGAGATCATCCGACCCTGGTTTTTGCTGGAAACGGAGGAAACCGAACTGTGCCTGAGGGACTGCACCTCCTAGACCCTCTGCCCCCCTTCCATCCCCACCGCAGCCCCGGACAGCCCCTGCCCTGCTGCAGACGCTGCCCGCTCTCCTCTCCTCCATCCCGCAGGAGCACTTGTCCCTCTCTGCCCTGCCCAAGCCCACCCTGCCCAGGCACAGCACCATGGCCTTCAAGAAAGCTTTGTGGGTGACCATGGAGTGTGGCCGTGCTGGTTCCTGGGGGCTTTTTGTCCTGATTCCTGCCTGCCCGCAAAGGGCATTTGCAGCCAGTGCAGTTGGAGCAGTGGTTGGAGCAGGAGCCTGGGGGCAGCTCCCTGCAGGATGAGCACGGGGAGTGGGGGGCGGAGGCGGGGGGCACTCACAACTCAGGCACCCCCTTCTCTTCCTTCTGGGGAGACCCAAACTTTGCGCGCACCCCCTGTCCCCAGGATGCCCCTGCTCTCTCAGCATCCTTCTACACCACACAATCCTGTTGGGAGCAAGAGTGATTGGTCTTTCCCTAATCCCCTTCCTCGCTGGGCACTCGGGACAGGCGGCTGTGGCTCGTTGCTGCTTTTGGGGATTGGGCTGAGTGTGGGAAAGCATCTTGGCAACCAAGTGGCTGGCCTGGTTTTAGCTGAGAGGGTTGATTTTCTTCATAGTAGCTAGTGTGAGGATATGTTTTGGATTTGTGCTGGAGACTGTGTTGATAATATAGAGATGTTTTTGTTCTATGGACTTATTGTTGAGCAGTGTTTACACAGGGCCAAGGCCTTTTCTGCTTCTTGCACTGCCCTGCCAGCGGAATGGCTGGGAGTGCACAAGAAGTTGGGAGGAGACAGACAGGACAGGTGACCCAAACTGACCAAAGGGATATTCCATACCATATGACGTCATGCTCAGTTTATAAGGAGCTTGGGGGGAAGAGAAGGGGGGGGCAGCGGCGTTCGGAGTGATGGCGTTTGTCTTCCCAAGTAACCATTACGCGTGACAGGGCCCTGCTTCCCTGGAGATGGCTGAACACCTGCCTGCCCATGGGGAGTGGTGAATGAATTCCTTGCTTTGCTTTGCTTGTGCGCGCGGCTTTTGCTTTACCTATTAAAATATCTTTATCTCAACCTACGAGTTTTCTCACTTTAACTTTTCCAATTCTCTCCCCCATTCCGATGGGGGGGGGAGCGAGTGAGCGGCTGCGTGGTGCTTAGCTGCCGGCTGGGGTAAAACCACGACAGTGGCTTTAGGTGCAGCAGCAGAGGAACTTTCTGAGTGGAGAAAGAATTTCCCCACCTGGGGCTCTTTTAAAGTGATATTTAGCAATATTGATTGCTGTGGCTGCTGCTGCTCTGGGGTTTGGTGCTGCAGCGGAGCCGGGGCCGGGATGGGGTGGGATGGGCTGGGGTGAGGTGGGAGGGTGTTGGGAGCGGGGGCCGGGGGCGACCGAGCCCGGCAGGGCACGGGAAGGGGTAGGGGATACACAGGAAAGGGCTGGGGGTGCGGGAAACAAGAACCAAGCTGAGCCTGGGCAGCCAGTACCGATGCCGGAGCCGCTCCCGGTGATGCCGCCGCCAGCAGCGCTGCGCAGGTAACGGCAGGAGGACGGCCAGGGCTGGGGACGGGACCCGCCCGCTGCACCCACACGGGGGGAGTCTGCGGGACCTCCTTCTACCCCCATTCCCTTCTGCCCTTTCTGGACCCCCCTGGAGCTGGGTCTGGGCTCTCCGACAGCCCAGGGGTAGATGGGGCTTGCCCTCCTTCCCCTCCCAAGGTCTCGCTACGGCCCCTGAGTCCCCCCCGTACCCATACCCTGCTCTGGATACAGCCCCTCGCACCCCCCTGCACCCCTGCTCTTGGGGATGGGCCGCCCCTGCATGGGGATGGGAGGGTGGGGACAGCGGGGGACACGTCCTCCCCTGGGATCTGAGGTCCCCGAGGGGACAGGGCAAAGGGACAGGGCACAGCTGGCATGTCCCAACACTGCAAGCCCACACACCCCCATCTTGTCCCCTTCTCCCCCACTCCCCACGAGCTCCTGGCTGTTGTCGGGCTGCAGGGATGCTGCTGGGCTCCTCCTGGATGGCCCAACATCACAACGAAGCTCTAAGCTTTGCACCATCACCCCCAACAAACAGCCTTCTTTTGCCTTTCTTCTCCTTTTCTCTTTCCTACGACTGAGGGGCTCCTGCCTTGCACTCCAGAACACACCAATGTCCTGAAACACCAAAGAACCCCAAGAGATGGACCCAGTGCAACTGGCTCAGGTGGACAATTCCCTGGGGTCTGGTTGGGGGTTTGCTCGTTGCTTCAGCGACAATGGTCGTGTACAAGACAATCAGCCCTTTTTGGGAAAGGAAACAGGTATTTCTGGGTGCCAAACCTGGCCTAGTGCTGTTCCCCAGCACAGGCTGCCGGGAGAGGTGCAGCTCCGGGAAAAGCCACCTTCAGCAGCTCCCATCCAGGTGGGAACAGTGAGGCTGTTGGTTTCCCAAAACAAGCTATTTTGTGCTTGGAGGTTTATTTTTAGTCTCCAGACTTGGTGTCGTAGATGCAGAACCTCAGGTCCTTGTGTGGGGGATGGACCCTCAAGTCACCTGGGGTGGGTTGACCTCGGCTGGAGGCCAGGTGCCCCCCAGAGCTGCTCCATCACTCCCCCTCCTGTACTAGACAGGGCAGAAAAGTGTAACGAAAGGCTGGTGGGTCGAGATAAGGACAGGGAGGGATCACTCACCAGTTATCATCACAGGCAAAACAGACTGAACTTTTAGAGGAGAAAATTCATCTAATTTATTACCAAGCAAAAGAGAATAGAACAATGAGAAATAAACCCAAAGCTTAAAACACCTCCCCCCACCCCTCCCTTCTTCCCGGGCTCAACTTCACTCCCCAATTCTACCTACTCCCCCCCCCAGCACCACAGGGGGATGGGGAATGGGGGCTGTGGTCAGTTCATCACCCCTTGTCTCTGCTGCTCCTTCCTCCTCAGGGCAGGACTCCTCACACTCCTCCCTGCTCCAGCGTGGGGTCCCCTCCCACAGGAGACAGTCCTCCACCAAATTCTCCAACGTGAGTCCTTCCCACGGGCTGCAGTTCTTCACCAACTGCTCCAGCGTGGATCCCCCACGGGGTCACAAGTCCTGCCAGCAAACCTGCTCTGGCGTGGGCTCCTCTCTCCATGGGGCCACAGGTCCTGCCAGGAGCCTGCTCCAGCGTGGGCTTCCCACGGGGTCACAGCCTCCTCCAGGTGCCTCCACCTGATCCAGAGTGGGGTCCTCCACGGGCTGCAAGGGGAATCTCTGCTCCAACATCATCCTTCCTCCAGGGTCTGCAGGGGGACAGCCTGCTTTACCATGGTCTTCACCACGGGCTGCAGGGGGATCTCTGCTCCTGCGCCTGCATTGCCTCCTCCCCCTCCTTCTGCACTAACCTGGGTGTCTGCAGACTTTCTCACATCTTAATCTGGCTGCAAAAGCTGTTGATCTTTTTTTTTCTCCTTCTTATCTCTTTTGTCCCAGAGGTGCTACCACTGTCGCTGATGGGCTTGGCCTTGGCCAGCACTGGGTCTCTCTTGGAGCTGGCTGGTCTTGGCTCTGTCAGACACAGGGGAAGTTTCTAGCAGCTTCTCACAGAAGCCAACCCTGTAGCCCCCTGCTACCAAAACCTTGCCACGCAAACCCTGAACATCACCCCACAGGCAGGAATTCTGCACCTGAAACCGAGCAGCCTGGTGCCTCCCACAGCTCGTGCCCATCTGGTGAGTGACTTTTCTTTCCGCAGGGGATTTAGAATATTTCCTTTCCTTTAGAGTCTTGTCAGGGATTTGCAATAAATGCTGGTGAGGGGGAGTGGGGCAGAGCAGGGGGCTGCACCAGGGAGCCGTGTCTGGTCCCGTCCTGCCCTGGAGCAACAGTTTGTTCTGCCGTTGGGGTGCTGGTGCAGGTGGTTTGGTGGGATTTCTGGAGCCTCTTTCGGGGCAGGTGCAGCCCATCTTCCCCATCCCCTCTCCAGCAGCTGTAACCCCCCATCCCCCTCCCTCTGCCTCCCTTCCCCTCCCTCTTCTCCAGCTCCGGATGCAGATGTGGCTCCCCGTGAGCGCCAGGGGCCTCCTGATTTACTTGGTGACTCTCCACGTCCTGCGGCTGGGATCAGGTAGGGATCCTGCAGGGCTGGTGGGGGGTTTTGCCCACTTCAGGTGGCAGCTGTGGGGCAGGGGAGCTGCCATGGGGCGGGGGGAGCCCAGCCCAGAGCTGGGCCCCACATGGGTTTTGCTTTCCCTTGGGCTCTTTCTGCAATACGTCCCTTGCCCTGGGGGCACCTTTGGTCCCGTCCTGCACCGCTCCCCTCAAATGTTTCTGGCTTGCAGCAGGGCTGGCTGGGGTGGAGGTCGTTTTCTGGAGCAGGTTCCCACTCCCAGGAAACCTCCTTCTCCTTCCAGTCCTCCCACTCCCTTGCCACTTTCTCCAGGGTCTTTGGACCACAGGGAGGGCAAAGTAATGCCCGTGGGATGGAGCGTGCACCAAGGTCACACCAAGCTCGCCCCTTGCCATGCAATGCCCCTAAATTAACGTAGGCGCAATCTCTGTGTCTCTGTGTCCTTCTCCATCACCAAGCTGACTTCAGTGTGCTGGGACCAGACCGCCCTCTCCGTGTTGCCGTGGGGTGGTATGTCGTGCTGCCATGTCACTTGTCCCCCCGTGCGGAGGCTCGGAGCTTGGACATCAGGTGGATCCGGCACCAGGTCTCTGAAACGGTGCACCATTACCGAAATGGAGAGGACCTGTACAGGGAGCAGATGGAGGAATATGTTGGGAGGACAGAGTTGGTCAGAGATGGTCTCTCCAGTGGACGCCTGGACTTGCGAATCTCTGCGTTGAGACCCTCTGATGATGGTCAGTACGTCTGCACTGTGACAGAGGATGCCTCTTATGGAGAAGCTACAGTGAAGCTGGAAGTGGCAGGTTTGTGGTGGGTGCGGTGTTTGCAGGGGCTGGTGCGGGTGTCCCTGGGTTTGTGTGTCCCTCCCAGAGCTCTGTCCCATCCTCAGGTGTGTGGATGAGGTGCCGAAGGACAGGAGCCGTTGAAAGAGGTGGGGTGCGAGGGGGCTGTTGCCTGCAGTGCCTGCCCAGGAGGGAGCACGCAGGTGGTGCTGGAGGTGTTTTTGGGGCAGAGCAGCATGGCTGTGGTGGCTTTGCTGGGTGTGTGCGGTGCCTGTGAAGGGTGTCTTGGTGATGTTGTGAAGGCCGTGGGGACGAGGTGCTGAGCAGCTCCTTGGGCTCAGAGCTGGGGCGGGCTGCCAGCCAAGCCAAGGCTGGGACCTGACGCTGTTAGGTGTGGAGTTGGGAAGAGACCTCTTCCTGGCTCTGAGCAGCGGGATCTTTGCTTTGGCTTTGCCCTTTGTGCCGTAGGAGACCTGGCACATTGTCTGGAAGTGTTGGGGCTTCTTGAAGAAAGATGGGTCAGTGCTGATGCTGCCTTGAGGTGCTGAAGCTCGGCAGCTGGGTCTTGCTCTGCTGGGCTGTTTTGTGGGAGATCTGGGGTTGTTTGGCATCAATGCTCTGCAGTTCCTGCACAAGTTGGGGTGGTTTTGGTGGCCGGACCTGTAGCCCTGGTGGGACCTGTGATGTGTTTGGTATTGGATTCGGTCATCACCTTTGAGTTGAGTCCATCCCACACTGACCCCAACCACGGGCTCTTCCCCAGCCACAGGTTCTGTCCCTCAGCTCTCCCTGGAGGCTTACGAGGATGGAGGCATCCGGGTGGTGTGTCGATCGGCCGGCTGGTACCCACTACCGGAGGTGCTGTGGAAAGATCCCGATGGAGAGCATCTCCCCTCAGTCTCCCAGGGACATTCCTCTGATGCAAGGGGCCTGTTTGGCATCGAAGGCGTCATCATTGTGTCCAATGGGAAGAGACGTGGGAAATGGTCCTGCGTGGTCAGAAACAGCCGCCTCAACCAGGAGCAGGAGACATCCCTGCACATCTCAGGTGCAACGATGGCAGCCAGACCCTGCGGTGCCGGCAGCAGGGCTGGGGTTTGCTGCATTGCTTTGAGCAGCTTTCATCTGGGTTCCCGGTGCAAGGTGTGGGGTGTGGGGGCACGGGAGGGGTGTGCACCTTCACAGCAGTTCTCGTGCACGAGAGAACCGGAGCCTCGTGCAATTCAGGTGAGCATTGGTATGTGCAGGGGAGAGAGAGGACTATGTCCCCTTGAGGCCAGGGCTCCCAGGACAAGGGGCTTGTGAGCTCGAGCTTTGGGGCGTTTGTCTTTTTGTTCTTCTGCTGCTCAAACACGGGACTGTAAAACCATCCCTTTTCCTGCTGATGGTTTTGTTTCTCAGCTCCCTTTTTCCACAATGCCCGTCCCTGGATGGTTGGTGTGGCTGTGCTCCTCGTGCTTTCACTTGTGTTCCTTGGCCTCGGTGCTTATCTGTGGAGAAGGAAAGGTAAGTGGTGTCAGAAGAATGTTTTGCCTTCACCAAAAAGCTCTTTGGGCAAAGGAAGGAAGGGCACAAGGACATGATGGGGTGTGTGTGGGCGGACAGGGAGCATGGCCAGACCATCTCTGGCTGGAGGGAAGGTGCAAGAGACCCTCTTGAGATGTTCCCAGGGATGAAGCCAGCTGCTGTCCTGACCCCCTCTTCCTCTGCCTTTGCTTTTCAGTGCTGCAGTCCAGAGAGCTGGGTGAGTCCTTCTGGCCCCTTCCACCAAGCAAACCTCCTGGCAAAGGAGCCCCCCTGGGAGGGACTTGGGTTTGGATGGCTCCTGAAGTTACGGCTGAACTCCAGAGTGCCTGGGTGGGCTGACGGGGGGATGGGTTGGCAGGGATCCATTCCCTGGGGTCTGGGGTTTTTTTGCACTCCCCAAAGAGAAAGAGTTGAGGGTCAGCCCAAACTCTCTCTGCTCCTGTACGAGCAGCCATGGGATGAGAAGCCGTCCCCTCTGATCACTTATTGTTTTTGGTTTTGCCTTCCAGCAAAAACAGATGCATTACTGGGTGAGTGTCCATGATCTCCATCACCGAGTGGGGTGCTGTCCCTGACACTCTGTACTCAGACCTTTCCCTCCTTGCCCATCCTCTCCATCCCTGCATCCCTGGGCCCTGGGAAAGCCCAAGGCGATGTGCCTGGGAGGGTGGGCAGCTTGGGCAGACCAGAAATGGGTTGTCCCCTCTCCCCTGCCTAGAGCCCTGAGCACCAGCCATGGGACGTGACCAGGCTGGCAAGGAGCCATTCCCAGGTTTTCGGAGTTTTTCACATTCCCCAAAGAGAAGGAGTTGGGGGTCAGCCCGAACTCTGTCTGCTCCTGTGGGAGCAGCTATGGGATGAGAAGCTGTCCCCTCTGATCTTGTAATGCTTTTCTTTTTCCTTTCCAGAGGAACAAACAGCAGAACTGATGGGTGAGTCTCTGTGAGCTCCGTCACGGCATAGGATCCTACCCTGGGCTTTCTGTGCTCGGCCCTTTCCCTCCTTGCCCGTCCTCTCCATCCCTGCAGCCCCTGGCTCTGGGAAAGCCCAAGGCGATGTGCCTGGCAGGGTGGGCAGCTCGGGGACACCAGCCCACGCCTGGACCCTCCCCCTGCCCAGAGATGCTGGGGACCGGCTGGGGGATGTGACCAGCTCTTGTCTCTCTTTGTAGCCTGGAGAAAGTTTCTGCTTCCCCATCATCCAGGTAATTGCATATTTTAGTGCCCTTCTGTGTGGTTCTCCTCCCTGTGCTTGTGTGCAAGGGGCATCTGGGCTGGGCAGTGCCCGGGACTGGCCATGCCTGGGTGTGTTTGGTGACTCAGACACCCCAGAGCAGGGCACTAGCCTGTTCTCCAGCCCCTTTTCTTGCCTTTCCAAGGCATTGTGAGTGGCATCCCTGGGGCCAAGAGGAGCCCTCTGCCACCCCCCTGAGAGCCCGTGCACTGCCCAGACCCAGCCACTGCCTCCCCATGCTGCTCCTCCCTGCTGGGGCTGCAGCCCCACCATTGCCTGTTCCCAGGGGACCCAGCTGGGCCGTGGCCGTGCTGGGGCCGGCCCCGTCATGGGCATCTCTAGGAGGAAGGAGATGCCCCGTGTGCTGCCCCGCGGGGCAGAGCCTGGCCCCAGGGTGCTCAAACCCTGCCCACGACGCAGCTCTGCCCCTGATGCTCTGGCTCCTCCTGTCCCCTGCAGACGTGGTGACCCTCGATCCAAACTCGGCTCATCCTGAACTTGTCCTGTCAGCGGATGGGAGAAGTGTGAGAAGGGGAAGAGCACGGCAGGACCTGCCCGACACCCCTGAGAGATTTGACACTCGGTGCTGTGTGCTGGGCCAGGAGGGGTTCAGGGAGGGGAGGCACTGCTGGGGGGTGGAGGTGAAGGGGGAGGTGGGAGGTTATTCCTGGTGGGCTGTGGGGGTGGCCAGGGACTCTGTGGACAGGAAGGGGGATACGGACCTGAGCCCTGAAAGAGGGGTCTGGGCAGTGCAGAACTGGAAAGGGCGTTTTGTGTCTCTCACCTCTTCTCCCACCTCCCTCTTTTGGGTCCCCAGGAGATTCTGGGTCTGTCTGGACTGCACGCAGGGGCTGGTGACTTTCATCGATGCTGACAGTGGGGTCGAGATCTTCACTTTCCCACCAGCCCTGTTCAATGGCGAGACCATCCGACCCTGGTTTTGGGTGGAGACAGAGGAAACCCAGCTGTGCCTGAGGGACTGCACCTCCTAGACCCTCTGCCCCCCTTCCATCCCCACCACAGCCCCAGACAGCCCCTGCCCTTCTGCAGACACTGCCCGCTCTCCTCTCCTCCATCCCGCAGCAGCACATGTCCCTCTCTGCCCTGCCCAAGCCCACCCTGCCCAGGCACAGCACCATGGCCTTCAAGAAAGCTTTGTGGGTGACCATGGAGTGTGGCCGTGCTGGTTCCTGGGGGCTTTTTGTCCTGATTCCTGCCTGCCCGCGAAGGGCATTTGCAGCCAGCGCACTTGGAGCAGTGGTTGGAGCAGGAGCCTGGGGGCAGCTCCCTGCAGGATGAGCACGGGGAGTGGGGGGCAGAGGCGGGGGGCACTCACAACTCAGGCACCCCCTTCTCTTCCTTCTGGGGAGACCCAAACTTTGCGCGCACCCCCTGTCCCCAGGATGCCCTGCTCTCTCAGCATCCTTCTACACCACACAATCCTGTTGGGAGCAAGAGTGATTGGTCTTTCCCTAATCCCCTTCCTCGCTGGGCACTCACGACAGGCGGCTGCGGCTCGTTGCTTCTTTTGGGAATGGGGCTGAGTGTGCGAAAGCATCTTGGTAACTGAGTGGCTTTAGGTGCAGCAGCAGAGGAACCTTCTGAGTGGAGAAAGAATTTCCCAACCTGGGGCTCTTATAAAGTGATATTTAGCAAAATTGATTGTGGCTGCTGCTGCTGCTCTGGGGTTTGGTGCTGCAGCAAAGCCAGGGACTGTGGCATGGCATGGGGTGGGGTGGGATAGGATGAGATGGGAGGGTTCTGGGAGCTGGGTGGGAGGGTGGCCAAGCTGGTCAGGGCACCGGAAGGGTTGAGGGATGCACAAGAAGGGGCTGGGGCTGTGGGAACTGAGAACAAAGCGGAGCCTGGGCAGCCCGGCTGCTCGGAGCCAGTACTGATGGTTGGAGCCGCTCCCGGTGGTGCCACATCCCTGTAGGTAACAGGCGGAGGATGGCCAGGGCTGGGGACGAGATCCCCCCGCTGCGCTGATCTGGGGGGTTTATGGGCCATCCTTCTGCTCCCCCTGCCCTCTTTTGAAGCTGAACTGTGGTAGACAGCGAGACAGATGTAAGGTGTTGTTAGGACTGTTTAGGTGGCTAGGCGAGCCCGCAGCCCCAGTGTGAGTGTGGCTGTGCAAGGGCCGCTGAGGGAGGTTTCAGGCCAGGCACTCCCCTTTTGGGGTGCCGAGGCACCCTGTGGTTTTACCTGTGTGACCACAGAGAGGACATGAGGAAGCGGGATGGAAAACCTACCTCAATCCTACAGGCACGACTACATGAGCTGCAAGGCAAAACAGTCACCACAGGAGATTCTTCCAGGAAAAATGCTGCTCCAGTTTCCAGCAGGCAGTTCCCCAGACCGAGAGGAAGGCCTGCTTGTACGCATGATCCTCTTGAAAGGACCTCTAAGTCATTTTTGCAAGAAGTGAGTAGCGAATATGATGAGCAGGATTAGAGGGGGCCCTGCCTCCAGCCAGGTGCAGGAGAGGAACAACGGGGTTTATGGGGCTGTGTGGATCCGATGGTGTGGCACGTCAGACCCACAGGAGTACAAGGCCCCAGTGGACACCAGTGCACAGTGTACTTTAATGCCATGCAGCTACGAAGGAGTGGAACCCATCCCTATTTCCGTAGTGACAGGGGGATCCCAACAGTTGACTCTGCTGGAGGCTGAAGTGAGTCTAACTGGGAATGAGTGGCAAAAGCCCCCCATTGTGACTGGCCCAGAGGCTCCGTGCATCCTGGGCATAGACTACCTCCGGAGAGGGTATTTCAAGGACCCAAAAGGCTACCAGTGGGCTTTTGGAATAGCTGCCTTGGGAGCGGAGGAAATTGAACCATTGTCTAGTCTGCCCAGTCTCTGAGGACCCTTCTCTTGTGGGGTTGCTCAGGGTTGAAGAGCAACAGGTGCCAATCGCTCCCACAACAGTGCGCCAGCGGCAACACCGCACCAACCGAGACTCCCTGGTTCCCATCCATAAGCTGATTCGTCAACTGGAGGGTCAGGGAGTGGTCAGCAGAACCTGCTCACCCTTTAACAGTCCCATATGGCCAGTGCAGAAGTCCAATGGAGAGTGGAGGCTGACAGTAGACTATCGTGGCCTGAATGAATTCACGCCACTGATGAGTGCTGCTGTGCCAGACATGGTGGAACTTCAATAGGAACTGGAGTCAAAGGCAGCCCAGCGATACGCTACAATTGATATTGCTAATGCGTTTTTCTGAGTTCCTTTGGCGGCAGAGTGCAGGCCACAGTTGGCTTTCCCTTGGAGGGGCATCCAGTCCACCTGGACCCAACTGCCCCAGGGGTGGAAACACAGCCCCACCATTTGCCATGGCATGATCCAGGCTGCATCGGAACAGGGTGACGCTCCAGAGCACCTGCACTACATTGATGACATCATCGCATGGGGCAACTCAGCAGAGGAAGCTTCTGAGAAAGGGAAGAAAATAATCCAAATCCTGCTGAAAGCTGCTTTCACCATAAAACAAAGTAAGGTCATGGGACCTGCACAGGAGATCCAGTGTGTAGGAATAAAATGGCAAGATGGGCGTCATCGGATCCCAATGGATGTGAGTAACGAAACAGCAGCCATGTCTCCACCGACCAACAAAAAAAGCCAAAGCAGGCTTTCTTAGGTGTTGTGGGTTTCTGGAGAACGCGTGTTCCAAATGACAGTCTGATTGTAAGCCCTCTCTACCATGTAACCTGGAAGAAGAACGATTTCAAATGGGGCCCTGAGCAACAACAAGCTTTTGAGCAAATCTAATAGGAAATAGTTCATGCGGTGGCCCTTGGGCCAGTCCGAGCAGGACCAGATGTAAAGAATGTGCTCTACAGCGCGGCCAGGGAGAACGGCCCTGCCTGGAGTCTCTGGCAGAAAGCACCAGGGGAGACTCAAGGTCGACCCCTGGGGTTTTGGAGTTGGGGGTACCGAGGATATGAGGCCTGCTACGCTCCGACTGAAAAAGAGAAACTGGCAGCATATGAAAGGGTTCCAGCTGCTTCAGAAGTGGTTGGTCCTGAAGCACAACTCCTCCTGGCACCCCGACTGCCGGTGCTGGGCTGGATGTTCAAAGAGAGGGCCCCCTCTACACACCATGCAATGGGTGCTACGTGGAGTAAGCGGGTTGCACTGATCCCACGGCGGGATCGAATAGGAAACCCCAATCATCCAGGAATTATGGAAGTGATCGTGGACTGGCCAGAAGGCAAAGATTTCAGAATGTCGCCAGAGGAGGAGGTGACACGCGCTGAAGAAGCCCCACCATACAATAACCTGCCAGAAAATGAGAAGCCCTACGCCCTGTTCACTGACGGGTCCTGTCGCATCGTGGGACAGCATCGGAGGAGGAAGGCTGCTGTATGGACTCCTACACGGCGAGTCAAGAAGCTGCAGAAGGAGAAGGTGCCAGTCTGCAGAGGTGAAAGCCATCCAGCTGGCTCGAAACATTGCTGAAAGAGAAAAGTGGCCGATGCTCTACCTCTCCACTGACTCGTGGGTGGTGGCCAATGCCCTGTGGGGGTGGTTACAGCAATGGAAGCAGAGCAACTGGCAGCGCAGAGGCAAACCCATCTGGGCTGCCGAATTATGGCAAGATATTGCTGCCCGGCTAGAGAAGCTGGTTGTGAAAGTCTGTCAGGTAGATGCCTACATACCCAAGATTGGGGCCACCAAGGAACATCAGAACAACCAGCAGGTGGATCAGGCTGCTGCGATTGAAGTGGCTCAGGTAAATCTGGACTGGCAACATAAGGGTGAATTGTTTACAGCTTCTTGGGCTCAGGACACCTCAGACCATCAAGGAAGAGATGCAACATATAGATGGGCTCATGAGCGAGGGGTGGACTTGACCGTGGACGCTATCTCACATGTTACCCATGAATGAGAAACATGCGCTGCAGTCAAGCAAGCCAAGTGGCTAAAGCCTGTCTGCTATGGAGGACGATGGCTGAAATATGGGGAGGCCTGGCAGATTGATGACATCACATTCCCACAAGCCCACCAAGGCAAGCGCCATGTACTTACAATGGTGGAAGCAACCACCGGATGGCTGGAAACATATCCCATGTCCCATGCCACTGCCCGGAACACTATCCTGGGCCTTGAAAAGCAAGTCCTGTGGGGACA
Organism: Grus americana; assembly: GCF_028858705.1. Classification (NCBI taxonomy): domain Eukaryota; kingdom Metazoa; phylum Chordata; class Aves; order Gruiformes; family Gruidae; genus Grus; species Grus americana. The sequence continues at coordinate 1,222,134 of NC_072883.1, read as the reverse complement.
TGGCACCCCAGAGGGAATTGAGTCAGACAATGGGACTCGTTTTCGGAACAACCTCACAGACGCCTGGGCCAAAGCGCGTGGCATTGAGTGGGTGTATCACATCCCCTACCGTGCAGCAGCCTCTGGGAAAATCAAACAATACAATGGACTGCTAAAGACTACCTTGAGAGCAATGGGTGGTGGGACCTTCAAACATTGGGACGCACGTTTAGCAAAGGCCACCTGGTTAGTTAACACTAGGGGGTCTACCAATCGAGCTGGCCCTGCCCAATCAAAACTTCCACGCCCTGTAGAAGGAGGTAAAGTCCCCATAGTATGTATGGAGAATATGTTGGAGAAGACAGTCTGGGTTAGCCCTGCTTCAGGCAAAAGCAAACCCATCTGTGGCATTGCTTTTGCTCAAGGACCTGGGTGCACCTGGTGGGTGATGCGGAAGGATGGGGAAGTCCGATGTGTACCTCAGGGGGATCTGATTTGGGGTGAAAATAGCCAATAAATTCAATTGTCTGTCATTAATTGCTAAACAAACCTGGCATTGTACGTTATCATTGCCACAATTACTATACGCTCTATCAAGGGTATTACGGTAAGAATCACCCAAATTAATGAAGGATGAATGCTGCGATGATGGAACTAGAACTAGCCTTAGCAATTGGCACCCACCAACGGCCTTGAAAAATCAACATCTTACACTCACAGACCACGAGCGTGGACTACACCAGATACATAGCCGCGAGTTCCAGATGCAGCATGCAACGTTCCCGCAGCACATGTCATCGCTCCTGCCCTGAGAGACCGTTGTGACAGATGGAGCCCAAAGTCACAGACAAAATGAACTCAGTGGACACCTATAGACTAAGGGAATGAGATCTGTGTGTCTATATGTATCTCAAACACAGGGGAAAGGGTGCTGATTAATTGGGACATGTAGGGTCTGGGCATGCCGTAGAAGGTATGGAGTAAGGGGTGGGTAATGTCCTGGGTTTGGCTAGGATAGAGGTAAATTTCACCAGAAGCTGGGATGGGACACAGCCAGGACAGGTGACCCAAACTAGCCACAGGGAGTATTCCCTACCATGTCACATCATGCTCCATATAAAAGGGGGGTGGCACGTCTCCAGGGCGCATGGCTCCGGGACAGTCTGACTGCGGGATGGGTCTGAGGGTGCGGTCTAAGTTCTATGGCCATTGGGTGAGAAGCTGCACTGTGTCACCAGGTCTGTACATTCTGTTAAGTACTGTTGTTGTTATTTCCCTCTCCCCTTGCTGTCCCAGTAAACTGTCCTTATCCCAACCCGCAAGGCTTTGCCTTTGTCTTCCCATTCTCCTCCCCATCCCACTGGGGGAGTAGGGGATGAGTGAGCGGCCGCGTGGTGCTCAGCTGCCAGCTGGGGCTAAACCAAGACAGAGGGAGGTCTCAGGCCAGGCAGCCCTTTTGGGGCTGGCACCTTTGGCCTGGGAGTAGGGGCTGGATGTTTACAGTTTGAAATCCCAAATCAGCCGAACTCAGCTCATTCCCAACTTGTCCTGTCAGCGGATGGGAGAAGTGTGAGAAGGGGAAGAGCACGGCAGGACCTGCCCGACACCCCTGAGAGATTTGACACTCGGTGCTGTGTGCTGGGCCAGGAGGGGTTCAGGGAGGGGAGGCACTGCTGGGGGGTGGAGGTGAAGGGGGAGGTGGGAGGTGATTCCTGGTGGGCTGTGGGGGTGGCCAGGGACTCTGTGCACAGGAAGGGGGATCCGGACCTGAGCCCTGCAGGAGGGATCTGGGGGGTGCAGCACTGCGAAGGGCACTTTGTGTCTCTCACCTCTCCTCCCCTGGGCTGGGTCCCCAGGAGATTCTGGATCTGTCTGGACTGCACGCATGGGCTGGTGACTTTCATTGATGCTGACAGTGGGGTCGAGATCTTCACTTTCCCATCAGCCTTGTTCAATGGAGAGATCATCCCCCCCACCCCGGTTTTGGGTGGGGTTGTTGTTTTCCACCAGCAGGCAGCTGAGTGTAAAACACACGCAGCCACTCACTTCTCCCTATCATCAGGTGTCAGAGAATTGGCAGAGAAACTGTATTTTTCTTTGCTGTTTTGTGGTTAGAAGTTTATTTTATCACTACCCTCTTGGTTTCGAAGATGCAAAACCTCATCTTGGGGGAAGAAGCCTGAAGTCACTCCCGTAGTCAGTTTTTCTCCACCTGAAAGTACACAAAGGTTGGATTTATTGGGCAGCCTGGTGCCTGCCGCAGCTCGTGCCTGTCCGGTGAGTGAGTTTTCTTTCTGCAGGGGATTTAGAATATTTCCTTTCCTTTAGAGTCTTGTAAGGGATTTGCAATAAATGCTGGTGAGGGGGAGTGGGGCAGAGCAGGGGGCTGCACTGGGCAGCCTTGTGCAGTCCTGTCCTACCATGGAGCAACGGTTTGTTCTGCCATCAGGGTGCTGGTGCAGGTGGCTTGGTGGGATTTCCAGAGCCTCTTTGGGGGCACGTGGAGCCCTTCTTCCCCATCCTCTCTCTGATGGCTGTAACCCCCCATCACCCTCCCTCTGCCTCCCTGCCCCTCCCTCTTCTCCAGCTCCGGACGCAGATGTGGCTCGTCCTGAGTTATTTGGTGACTCTCCACGTCCTGCAGCTGGGATCAGGTAGGGATCCTGCAGGGCTGGTGGGGGGTTTCTCCCACTCTGGGTGGCAGCTGTGGGGCAGGGGAGCTGCTGTGGGGTGGGGAGAGCCCAGCCCAGAGCTGGGCCCCGCATGGGTTTTGTTTTCCCTTGGGCTCTTTCTGCAATACGTCCCTTGCCCTGGGGGCACCTTTGGTCCCGTCCTGCAGTGCTCCCCTTGAACGTTTCTGGCTTGCAGCAGGGCTGGCTGGGGTGGAGGTCGTTTTATGGAGGAGGTTGTTTTATGGAGGAGGTTCTCGCTCCCAGGAAACCTCCTTCTCCTTCCAGTCCTCCCACTCCCTCTCCACTTTCTCCACTGTCTTTGGACCATGGGGAGAGCAAAGCAACGCCCATGGGATGGAGCGTGCACCAAGGTCACACCAAGCTCACCCCTTGCCATGCAATGCCCCTAAATTAACGTAGGCGCAAACTCTGTCTCTCTGTCCTTCTCCATCACCAAGCTGACTTCAGTGTGGTGGGACCAGACCACCCTCTCCGTGTCGCCGTGGGGCGGTATGTCGTGCTGCCATGTCACTTGTCCACTGGTGTGGATGCTCGAAGTTTGGACATCAGGTGGACCCGGAACCAGGTCTATGAAATGGTGCACCACTACTGAAATGGGGAGGACCTGTACAGGGATCAGATGGAGGAATATGATGGGAGAACAGAGTTGGTCAGAGATGGTCTCTCCCGTGGACGCCTGGACTTGCGAATCTCTGGGTTGAGACCCTCTGATGATGGTCAGTACGTCTGCACTGTGACAGATGGTGCCTCTTATGGAGAAGCGACGCTGAAGCTGGAGGTGGCAGGTTTGTGTCCGGTGCGGTGTTGGCAGAGGCTGGTGCGGGTGTCCCTGGGTTTGTGTGTCCCTCCCAGAGCTCTGTCCCATCCTCAGGTGTGTGGATGAGGTGCCGAAGGACAGGAGCCATTGAAAGAGGTGAGGTGCGAGGGGGCTGTTGCCTGCAGTGCCTGCCCAGGAGGGAGCACACAGGTGGTGCTGGAGGTGGTTTTGGGGCAGAGCGGCATGGATGTGGTGGCTTTGCTGGGTGTGCGCGGTGCCTGTGAAGGGTGTCCTGGTGATGTGGTGAAGGCCGTGGGGTCAAGGTGCTGAGCAGCTCCTTGGGCTGAGAGCTGGGGCTGCCAGCCAAGCCAAGGCTGGGACCTGATGCTGTTAGGTGTGGAGCTGGGAAGAGATCTCTTCCTGGCTCTGAGCAGCTGGATCTTTGCTTTGGCTTTGCCCTTTGTGCCGTAGGAGACCTGGCACGTTGTCTGGAAGCGTTGGGGCTTCTTGAACAAAGACGGGTGGGTGCTGATGCTGCCTTGAGGTGCTGAAGCTCAGCAGCTGGGTCTTGCTCTGCTGGGCTGTTTTGTGGGAGATCTGGGGTCATTTGGCATCAATGCTCTGTAGTTCCTGCACAGGTTGGGGTGGTTTTGGTGGCCGGTCCCACAGCCCTGCTGGAGCCTGTGATGTGTCTGCTATCGGATTCGGTCATCACCTTTGAGTTGAGTCCATCCCACACTGACCCCAACCACGGGCTCTTCCCCAGCCACAGGCTCTGTCCCTCAGCTCTCCCTGGAGGCTTACGAGGATGGAGGCATCCGGGTGGTGTGTCGATCAGCCGGCTGGTACCCACAACCGGAGGTGCTGTGGAAAGATCCCGATGGGCAGCGTCTCCCCTCAGTCTCCCAGAGACATTCCTCTGATGAGAGGGGCCTGTTTGACATCAAAGGCGTCATCGTTGTGTCCAATGGGAACAGACATGGGAACTGGTCCTGCGTGGTCAGGAACAGCCGCCTCAACCAGCAGCAGGAGACGTCCCTGCACATCTCAGGTGCTTTGAGCAGCTTTGATCTGGGGTTCCCAGTGCAAGGTGTGGGGTGTGGGGTATGGGAGGGGTGTGCAACTTCACATCAGTTCTAGTGCATGAGAGAACCGGAGCCTCATGCGCTTCAGGTGAGCATTGGTATGTGCAGGGGAGAGAGAGGACTATGTCCCCTTGAGGCCAGGGCTCCCAGGACAAGGGGCTTGTGAGCTCGAGCTTTGGGGCATTTGTCTTTTTGTTCTTCTTCTGCTCAAACACGGGACTGTAAAATGATCCTTTTTCCTGCTGATGGTTTTGTTTCTCAGCTCCCTTTTTCCACAATGCCCATCCCTGGATGGTTGGTGTGGGGGTGCTCCTCGTGCTTTCACTTGTGTTCCTTGGCCTCAGTGCTTATCTGTGGAGAAGGAAAGGTAAGTGGTGTCAGAAGAATGTTTTGCCTTCACCAAAAAGCTCTTTGGGCAAAGGAAGGAAGGGCACAAGGACACGATGGGGTGTGGGCGGGAGATCCGGGAGCATGGCCAGACCATCTCTGGCTGGTGGGAAGGTGCAAGAGGCCCTCTTGAGATGTTCCCAGGGATGAAGCCAGCTGCTGTCCTGACCCCCCCTCTTCCTCTGCCTTTGCTTTTCAGTGCTGCAGTCCAGAGAGCTGGGTGAGTCCTTGTGGCCCCTTCCCCCAGCAAAACCTCCAGGCAAAGGAGCCCCCCTGGGAGGGACTTGGGTTTGGATGGCTCTTCACCATTCTCTGGCCATTCATCTGGGTTGACAGAGCCCAAAATGGAGCAGGAGATCTCTGGGATCAGGGGCTTCACTGGGCATGGGACATGTCCTGCCCCATGGAAAGAAACAGGGATCAAAGTGGGGAGCAGAGACCGAGCTGCAGGTCTGCCTTCTCCTGCGCTGATGCTGATGGAAAGGGATGTCCTCCACTCTTCGCCCTTCATGTCCCTTGGCTCTTTGGTGGCGTGGTCAAACAGTCTCCTTATTCTGCCCACTCGTGAAAATCTTGCTCGAAGCTGTGCCTTGCTGATCCTTAGTCTGGAGCAGCCATTTCCTGATGTTTTCCCAGTAATCAGTTAGCTTCAAGCAGGCTGAGCCTTCAATCTTTGAGTCAGGCTTAAGTCCAGAGTGCCTGGTTGGGCTGACGGGGGGATAGGAGGGCAGGGAGCCCTTCCCAGGAGCAAGGTGGTCTTTTCCCACAACCAAAAAGAAGGAGTTGGGGATCTGCCCAAGCACATTCTACTCCTGTGGGAGCAGCCATGAGATGAGCAGCTGTCCCCTCTGATGACATTGCTTTTGGTTTTGCTTTCCAGAGAAAACAGTTGCAGGACTGAATGGTGAGTCTCCATGAGCTCTGTCATGGTTTGGGTGCTGTCCCAGGCACTCTGTGCTCGGCCCTTTCCCTCCTTGCCCGTCCTCTCCATCCCTGCAGCCCCTGGCTCTGGGAAAGCCCAAGGCAATGTGCCTGGCAGGGTGGGCAGCTCGGGGACACCAGCCCACGCCTGGACCCTCCCCCTGCCCAGAGGTGCTGGGGACTGGCTGTGGGATGTGACCAGCTCTTGTCTCTCCTTGTAGCCTGGAGAAAATTTCTGCTTCCCCACAATCCAGGTAATCGCGTATTTTATTGCCATTCTGGGTGGTTCTCCTCCCTGTGCTTGTGTGCAAGGGGCATCTGGGCTGGGCAGTGCCCGGGACTGGCCATGCCTGGGTGTGTTTGGTGACTCAGACACCCCCGAGCAGGGCACTAGCCTGTTCTCCAGCCCCTTTTCTTGCCTTTCCAAGGCATTGTGAGTGGCATCCCTGGGGCCAAGAGGAGCCCTCTGCCACCCCCCTGAGAGCCCGTGCACTGCCCAGACCCAGCCACTGCCTCCCCATGCTGCTCCTCCCTGCTGGGGCTGCAGCCCCACCGTTGCCTGTTCCCAGGGGACCCAGCTGGGCCGTGGCCGTGCTGGGGCCGGCCCCGTCATGGGCATCTCTAGGAGGAAGGAGATGCCCCGTGTGCTGCCCCGCGGGGCAGAGCCTGGCCCCAGGGTGCTCAAACCCTGCCCACGACGCAGCTCTGCCCCTGATGCTCTGGCTCCTCCTGTCCCCTGCAGACGTGGTGACCCTGGATCCAAACTCGGCTCATCCTGAACTTGTCCTCTCAGCGGATGGGAGAAGTGTGAGAAGGGGAAGAGCACGGCAGGACCTGCCCGACACCCCTGAGAGATTTGACACTCGGTGCTGTGTGCTGGGCCAGGAGGGGTTCAGGGAGGGGAGGCACTGCTGGGGGGTGGAGGTGAAGGGGGAGGTGGGAGGTGAATCCTGGTGGGCTGTGGGGGTGGCCAGGGACTCTGTGCACAGGAAGGGGGATGCGGACCTGAGCCCTGCAGGAGGGATCTGGGGGGTGCAGCACTGGGAAGGGCACTTTGTGTCTCTCACCTCTCGTCCCCTGTCCCTGGGCCGGGTCCCCAGGAGATTCTGGGTCTGTCTGGACTGCACGCAGGGGCTGGTGACTTTCATTGATGCCGACAGCGGGGTCAAGATCTTCACTTTCCCACCAGCCTTGTTCAATGGAGAGATCATCCGACCCTGGTTTTGGGTGGAGACAGAGGAAACCCAGCTGTGCCTGAGGGACTGCACCTCCTAGACCCTCTGCCCCCCTTCCATCCCCACCGCAGCCCCGGACAGCCCCTGCCCTTCTGCAGACACTGCCCGCTCTCCTCTCCTCCATCCCGCAGCAGCACATGTCCCTCTCTGCCCTGCCCAAGCCCACCCTGCCCAGGCACAGCACCATGGCCTTCAAGAAAGCTTTGTGGGTGACCATGGAGTGTGGCCGTGCTGGTTCCTGGGGGCTTTTTGTCCTGATTCCTGCCTGCCCGCGAAGGGCATTTGCAGCCAGCGCACTTGGAGCAGTGGTTGGAGCAGGAGCCTGGGGGCAGCTCCCTGCAGGATGAGCACAGGGAGTGGGGGGCAGAGGCGGGGGGCACTCACAACTCAGGCACCCCCTTCTCTTCCTTCTGGGGAGACCCAAACTTTGCCAGCACCCCCTGTCCCCAGGATGCCCCTGCTCTCTCAGCATCCTTCTACACCACACAGTCCTGTTGGGACCAAGACTGATTGGTCTTTCCCTAATCCCCTTCCTCGCTGGGCACTCGGGACAGGTGGCTGCGGCTCGTTGCTGCTTTTGGGAATGGGGCTGAGTGTGCGAAAGCATCTTGGTAACCGAGGGGCTTTAGGTGCAGCAGCAGAGGAACCTTCTGAGTGGAGAAAGAATTTCCCAACCTGGAGCTCTTTTAGGGTGATATTTAGCAATATTGATTGCTTGGTGCTGCAGAGGAACCGGGGACTGTGGGATGGGATGGGGTGGGATCGGATGGATAGGATGGGGTGGGACGGAGAGGGATTGATGGGATGGGGTATTGGGTTTGGATGGCAGGGTTTTGGTAGCGGGGGGGGCTAGAGGGGTGGCTTCTGTGAGAAGCTGCTAGAAGCTTCCCCTGTGTCTGACAGAGCCAATGCCAGCCAGCTCCAAGACGGACCCGCCGCTGGCCAAGACCAAGCCAATCAGCGCCTCTGTGATAACATAATTAAGAAGGTAAAAAACAAGTTACAGAGAGCTTTTGCAGGGGGAGGGAGGAATGAGAAGATGTAAGAAACTCTGCAGACACGCAGGTCAGTGCAGAAGGAAGGGCAAGAGGTGCTCCAGGCACCGGAGCAGAGATCCCCCTGCAGCCCGTGGTGAAGGCCATGGTGAAGCAGGCTGTCCCCCTGCAGCCCATGGAGGAAGGATGAGGGGGTGTAGAGATTCCACCTGCAGCCCATGGAGGTCCCCACGCCGGAGCAGGTGGAGGCACCTGAAGGAGGCTGTGGCCCGTGGGAAGCCCACGCTGGAGCAAGCTCCTGGCAGGACCTGTGGCCCCGTGGAGAGAGGAGCCCATGCTGGAGCAGGTTTGCTGGCAGGACTTGTGACGCCGTGGAGGACCCCATGCTGGAGCAGTCTGCTCCTGAAGATCTGCACCCTGTGGGAGGGACCCACACTGTTGCAGTTCATGAAGGACTGTAGCCCATCGGAAGGACTCCTGTTGGAGAAGGTCCTGAAGGACTGTGTCCCATGAGTGGAACTCCATGCTGGAGCAGGGGAACGATGAGAGGAGTCCTCCCCCTGAGGATGAAGAGGCGGCAGAGACATCGTGTCATGAACTGACCGCAACCCCCATTCCCCGGCCCCCTGTGCTGCTGAGGGGGAGGAGGTAGAGCTGGGGAGTGAACTTGAGCCCGGGAAGATGGGAGGGGTGAGGGGAGGTGTTTTAAGATTTGATTTTATTTCTCATTCCCCTACTCTGTTTTGCCTGGTAATAAATTGGATGAATTTTTTCCTCTAAGGTCAGTCTGGTTTGCCCATGACGATAATTAGTGAGTGATCTCTCCCTGTCCTTCTCTCGACCCACCAGCATTTCATTACACCTTTTCTCCCCTGTCTAGTACAGGAGGGGGAGTGATGGAGCGGCTCTGGGGGGCACCTGGCCTGCAGACAGGGTCAGCCCACCACAGTCTTTTTTTTTGTTGCCCAACGTGGGGCACAAGAGAATCGAGGGAAGGAGAGTAATTGGAAGAGGTAACGGGCAAAACATGGACGGAACGTAGCTAGAGAGTGAAATAGTGGTGAAGGGACGAGGGGTGGACTGCGTGTGGAAATTGTCCCCTCTTGTTTGGAGTTGTGATGATGTTATTTTGATTTTGGTGAGAGGAATTCTTTTGTCTTTTTTCTTGTTGATGTGATTTAGTGTGTGAAGTTTCTGTAGTGAGTGTGTATTGTAATGCTACTTCCTAAATATGTGATGGACAGAGGCAAGGGGTGGGATGTATTGGGTTTGCGTGGCAAGGTTTTGGTAGCGGGGGGGCTACAGGGGTGGCTGTAATGACAGATGGAACCCAACACCATGGACTAAATGAACTCGACGGACATTTTAGGGCGATGGCCTGTAGAGTAAGGGAACGATCTCTGTGAATAATCTAGGCGTGACCTAGATGGTATAGAAGAAGGGGTGGATAACATCCCGGTTCTGGCTAGGGTAGAGTTAATTTTCACAAGGAGCCAGGACAGGTGAGCCAAGCTGGCCAGGGGGCTATTGCATCCCATGTGACGTCATGCTCCCCATGAAAGGGGGCTAGTCGGGGAGGGGCGGGTTCGGCGTGGCTCCGGGACGAGCTGAGCATCCGGTCGGTCGATCGTGGGATCAGTGAATTGCTTTCTTTTATCACTCACAGTGAATATCTGTTATCAGTACTGTTGTTGATTGTTTCCCTCTCCCTCGCTGTCCCAGTAACCCGTCCTTATCCCAACCCACGAGGCTTTGCCTCTGTTTTTCCATTCTCCTCCCCATCCCACCAGGGGAGGGGTGAGCAAGCGGCACGTGGTGCTCAGCTGGGGCTGGGGCTGAACAACATCAGGAGGGATGGGATGGGATGGGATGGGATGGTGCTGGGAGCACGGGCTGTGGGTGTTGGAGCCTGGCAGGATACGGGAAGGGGCGGGGGACACACAAGAAGGGGCTGGGGCTGCGGGAACCGAGGACAAAGCAGAGCCCAGGCAGCCCGGCTGCTCCGAGCCAGTACCAACACTCGCTCTCGGTAATGAGCCGCTCCCAGTAATGCCGCAACCCCCATGCAGGTAATGGGTGGAGGATGACCGGGGCAGGAACAGGAACGCCCCCCTGCTGCACCATCCTTGGGGGGGTTTCTTGACTCTCCTTCTGCACCCTCCCCATCCACTTCTGCCCCTCCAAGATTCCACTGCAGCTGGGTCCGGGCTCCCCAACAGCCCTGGGGTCAATGGTGGTCACCCTGGTCCCTCTCCCAGGCTCTGGGAATGGCCCCCACGCCCCCTGGTACCCATAACCCTGCTCTGGGTACAGCCCCTTGCACCCCCCTGCACCCCTGCTCTTGGGGATGGGCTGCCCCTGCATGGGGATGGGAGGGTGGGGACAGCGGGGGACATGTCCTCCCCTGGGATCTGAGGTCCCCGAGGGGACAGGGCAAAGGGACAGGGTACAGCTGGCATGTCCCAACACTTCAAACCCCTCCACCCCCCATCTTGTCCCCTTCTCCCCCACTCCCCACGAGCTCCTGGCTGTTGTCGGGCTGCAGGGACGCTGCTGGGCTCCTCCTGGATGGCCCAACATCACAATGAAGCTCTAAGCTTTGCACCATCGCCCCCAACAAACAGCCTTCTTTTGCCTTTCTTCTTCTCCTTTTCTCTTTCCTACGACTGAGGGGCTCCTGCCTTGCACTCCAGAACACACCAATGTCCTGAAACACCAAAGAACCCCAAGAGATGGACCCAGTGCAACTGGCTCAGGTGGACAATTCCCCGGGGTCTGGTTGGGGGTTTGCTCATTGCTGCAGCGACAGTGCTCATGCACAAGACAATCAGCCCTTTTTGGGAAAGGAAACAGGTATTTCTGGGTGCCAAACCTGGCCTAGTGCTGTTCCCCAGCACAGGCTGCCGGGAGAGGTGCAGCTCCGGGAAAAGCCACCTTCAGCAGCTTCCATCCAGGCAGGAATGGGGAAGCTGCTGGTTTGCCTTTCTGTTTTATGCTTGCTTCCTCCTTGCAGGTTTATTTTTAACTCATGACTTGCTGACATACATGCGGACCTCAGCACATTGTATAGGAGATGGAGCCTAAAAATCACCCCACACGCAGTAATTCTGAACTGGAAACTGAGCAGCCTGGTGCCTTCTGCAGATCGTACCCCTCTGGTGAGTGACTTTTCTCTCCACAGGGGATTTAGAATATTTCCTTTCCTTTAGAGTCTTGTCAGGGATTTGGAATAAATGCTGGTGAGGGGGAGTGGGGCAGAGCAGGGGGCTGCACCGGGGGAGCCGTGTCTGGTCCTGTCCTGCCCTGGAGCAACGGTTTGTTCTGCCGTCAGGGTGCTGGTGCAGGTGGTTTGGTGGGATTTCTGGAGCCTCTTTCGGGGCAGGTGCAGCCCTTCTTCCCCATCCCCTCTCCAGCAGCTGTAACTCCCCATCCCCCTCCCTCTGCCTCCCTTCCCATCCCTCTTCTCCAGCTCGGGACGCAGATGTGGCTCCCCGCGAGCCCCGGGGGCCTCCTGAGTTATTTGGTGACTCTGCACGTCCTGCGGCTGGGATCAGGTAGGGATCCTGCAGGGCTGGCGGGGGGGTTCTCCCCCTCCGGGGGGTAGGTGTGGGGCAGGTGAGGTGCCGTGGGGTGGGGGGAGTTGAGCCCAGAGCTGGGCCCCGCATGGGTTTTGCTTTCCCTTGGGCTCTTTCTGCAATACGTCCCTTGCCCTGGGGGCACCTTTGGTCCCGTCCTGCAGCGCTCCCCTCAAACGTTTCTGGCTTGCAGCAGGGCTGGCTGGGGTGGAGGTTGTTTTCTGGAGCACGTTCCCGCTCCCAGGAAACCTCCTTCTCCTTCCAGTCCTCCCACTGCCTCTCCACTTTCTCCACTGTCTTAGGACCATGGGGAGGGCAAAGTAACGCCCGTGGGATGGAGCGTGCACCAAGGTCACACCAAGCTCGCCCCTTGCCATGCAATGCCCCTAAATTAACGTAGGCGCAATCTCCGTGTCTCTGTGTCCTTCTCCATCACCAAGCTGACTTCAGAGTGGTGGGACCAGACCACAATCTCCGTGTCTCTGTGGGGTGGTACGTCGTGCTGCCATGTCACTTGTCCCCCAGCGTGGACGCTCGGAGCTTGGACATCGGGTGGATCCGGCATCATGTCTCTGAAACAGTGCACCACTACTGAAATGGAGAGGACCTGTACAGGGATCAGATGGAGGAATATGTTGGGAGGACAGAGTTGGTCAGAGATGGTCTCTCCAGCAGACGCCTGGACTTGCGAATCTCTGGGTTGAGACCCTCTGATGATGGTCAGTACATCTGCACTGTGACAGATGGTGCCTCTTATGGAGAAGCTATGGTGGATCTGGAGGTGGCAGGTTTGTGGTGGGTGTGGTGTTTGCAGGGGCTGGTGCGGGTGTCCGTGGGTTTGTGTGTCCCTCCCAGAGCTCTGTCCCATCCTCAGGTGTGTGGATGAGGTGCCGAAGGACAGGAGCCGTTGAAAGAGGTGGGGTGCGAGGGGGCTGTTGCCTGCAGTGCCTGCCCAGGAGGGAGCACGCAGGTGGTGCTGGAGGTAGTTTTGTGGCAGAGCCAAATGGATGTGGCGGATTTGGGGGGTGTTTGTTATGCCTGTGAAGGGTGTCCTGGTGATGTTGTGAAGGCCGTGGGGACAATGTGCTGAGCAGCTCCTTGGGCTGAGAGCTGGGGCTGCCAGCCAAGCCAAGGCTGGGACCTGATGCTGTTAGGTGTGGAGCTGGGAAGAGATCTCTTCCTGGCTCTGAGCAGCTGGATCTTTGCTTTGGCTTTGCCCTTTGTGCCGTAGGAGACCTGGCACGTTGTCTGGAAGTGTTGGGGCTTCTTGAATAAAGACGGGTCAGTGCTGATGCTGCCTTGAGGCTCTGAAGCTCGGCAGCTGGGTCTTGCTCTGCTGGGCTGTTTTGTGGGAGATCTGGGGTTGTTTGGCATCAATGCTCTGTGGTTCCTGCACAAGTTGGGGTGGGTTTGGTGGCCGGTCCCACAGCCCTGGTGGGACCTGTGATGTGTCTGCTATCGGATTCGGTCATCACCTTTGAGTTGAGTCCATCCCACACTGACCCCAACCACGGGCTCTTCCCCAGCCACAGGCTCTGTCCCTCAGCTCTCCCTGGAGGCTTACGAGGACGGAGGCATCCGGGTGGTGTGTCGATCGGCCGGCTGGTACCCACAACCGGAGGTGCTGTGGAAAGATTCTGACGGGCAGCATCTCCCCTCGGTCTCCCAGAGACATTCCTCGGATGAGAGGGGCTTGTTTGACATCGAAGACATCATTGTTGTGTCCAATGGGAACAGACATGGGAACTTGTCCTGCGTGGTCAGGAACAGCCGCCTCAACCAGGAGCAGGAGACGTCCCTGCACATCTCAGGTGCTTTGAGCAGCTTTGATCTGGGGTTCCCAGTGCAAGGTGTGGGGTGTGGGGGCACGGGAGGGGTGTGCACCTTCACATCAGTTCTAGTGCACGAGAGAACCGGAGCCTCGTGCGCTTCAGGTGAGCATTGGTATGTGCAGGGGAGAGAGAGGACTATGTCCCCTTGAGGCCAGGGCTCCCAGGACAAGGGGCTTGTGAGCTCGAGCTTTGGGGCATTTGTCTTTTTGTTCTTCTGCTCAAACACGGGACTGTAAAACCATCCCTTTTCCTGCTGATGGTTTTGTTTCTCAGCTCCCTTTTTCCACAATGCCCGTCCCTGGATGGTTGGTGTGGCTGTGCTCCTCCTGCTTTTAGTGGTGTTCCTTGGCCTCAGTGCTTATCTGTGGAGAAGGAAAGGTAAGTGGTGTCAGAAGAATGTTTTGCCTTCACCAAAAAGCTCTTTGGGCAAAGGAAGGAAGGGCACAAGGACACGGTGGGGATGTGGACAGGAGGACAGGGAGCATGGCCAGACTATCTCTGGCTGGTGGGAAGGTGCAAGAGACCCTCTTGAGATGTTCCCAGGGATGAAGCCAGCTGCTGTCCTGACCCCCTCTTCCTCTGCCTTTGCTTTTCAGTGCTGCAGTCCAGAGAGCTGGGTGAGTCCTTCTGGCCCCTTCCCCCAGCAAAACCTCTGGGCAAAGGAGCCCCCCTGGGAGTGACTTGGGTTTGGATGGCTCCTGAAGTTACGGCTGAACTCCAGAGTGCCTGGGTGGGCTGATGGGGGCATAGGCTGGCAGGGAGCCATTCCTTGGCTTTGGGGTCTTTTTCAACTCCTGAAAAAAAAGGAGTTGGAGGGCTGCCTTAGCTTTGCCTCTTGCTATGGGAACAGCCATGGGATGAGAAGCTGTCCCCTGTGGTCACTTAGTGCTTTTGTTTCTCCTTCCAGAGAAAAGAGTTGCAGCACTAAAGGGTGAGTCTCTGTGAAGCTCCATCACAGCGTGGGGTGCTGTCCCAGGCACTCTGTGCTCGGCCCTTTCCCTCTGTGCCCGTCTTCTCCATCCCTGCATGCCCTGGGTCTGGGAAAGCCCAAGGCGATGTGCTTGGCAGGGTGGGCAGCTCGGGGACACCAGCCCAGGGCTGGACCCTGTCCCCTGCTCAGAGCCCTGGGCACCAACCAAGGGATGCGAACAGGCTGGCAGGGAGCCATTCCCGGGTTTGGGGGTTTATTCCCACTCCACAAAAAATCATTTTTGGGTCTGCACAAGCTCTGCGTTCTCCCTCATGAGCACGTATGACATGAGAAGCTGTCCACACTGATCAAATAATGCTGCTGGTTTTGCTTTCCAGAGGAACGCGATGCAGAACTGGGTGAGTCTCCATGAGCTCTATCACGGCGTGGGGTCCTCTCCCAGACGCTCTGTACTCAGCCCTTTCCCTCCTTGCCCGTCCTCTCCATCCCTGCATCCCCTGGCTCTGGGAAAGCCCAAGGCGATGTGCCTGGCAGGGTGGGCAGCTCGGGGACACCAGCCCACGCCTCAGACTCTCAGTGACTCAGACACCCCAGAGCAGGGCACTAGCCTGTTCTCCAGCCCCTTTTCTTGCCTTTCCAAGGCATTGTGAGTGGCATCCCTGGGGCCAAGAGGAGCCCTCTGCCACCCCCCTGAGAGCCCGTGCACTGCCCAGACCCAGCCACTGCCTCCCCATGCTGCTCCTCCCTGCTGGGGCTGCAGCCCCACCATTGCCTGTTCCCAGGGGACCCAGCTGGGCCGTGGCCGTGCTGGGGCCGGCCCCGTCATGGGCATCTCTAGGAGGAAGGAGATGCCCCGTGTGCTGCCCCGCGGGGCAGAGCCTGGCCCCAGGGTGCTCAAACCCTGCCCACGACGCAGCTCTGCCCCTGATGCTCTGGCTCCTCCTGTCCCCTGCAGACGTGGTGACCCTGGATCCAAACTCGGCTCATTCCCAACTTGTCCTCTCAGCGGATGGGAGAAGTGTGAGAAGGGGAAGAGCACGGCAGGACCTGCCCGACCCCCCTGAGAGATTTGATACTCGGTGCTGTGTGCTGGGCCAGGAGGGGTTCAGGGAGGGGAGGCACTGCTGGGGGGTGGAGGTGAAGGGGGAGGTGGGAGGTGATTCCTGGTGGGCTGTGGGGGTGGCCAGGGACTCTGTGGACAGGAAGGGGGATGCGGACCTGAGCCCTGCAGGAGGGATCTGGGGGGTGCAGCACTGGGAAGGGCACTTTGTGTCTCTCACCTCTCGTCCCCTGTCCCTGGGCCGGGTCCCCAGGAGATTCTGGGTCTGTCTGGACTGCACGCAGGGGCTGGTGACTTTCATTGATGCTGACAGTGGGGTCGAGATCTTCACTTTCCCACCAGCATTGTTCAAGGCAGAGATCATCCCCCCCAGTTTTGGGCGATGTCGTGGTTTTACCCCAGCCGGCAGCTGAGCACCTCGCAGCCGCTCGCTCACTCCCCTCCATTGGGATGGGGGAGAGAATTGGAAGAGTGAAAGTGAGAAAACTCGTGGGATGAGATAAAGACAGTTTAATAGGGAAAGCAAAAGCCACGAGCACAAGCAAAGCAAACCAAGGAGTTCATTCCCCACTTCCCATCGCAGGCAGCTGTTCAGCCATCTCCAGGAAAGCAGGGCTCCATCGCATGTCACAGTGACTTGGGAAGACAAAAGCCATCGCTCTGAATGCCGCTGTCCCCCACCTCTTGCTTCACCCCTTCCCCCAGCCCCTTATAAACTGAACATGACATCATATGGGATGGAATATCCCTTTGGTCCATGGGGTCAGCTGTCCTGGCTGTGTCCCCTCCCAACTCCTTGGGCACCCCCAGCCATCCCGCTGGCGGGGCCGTGCCAGAACCAGCAAAGGCCTTGGCTCTGGGGAAGCACTGCTCAACAACAACAGCTCCAGATAACAAAAACATCTCTCTGTTATCAACACTGCTTCCAGCACAAATCCAAACCATAGCCCCATACTAGCTACTGTGAAGACAATTAACCCTTTCTCAGCTGAAACCAGGACAGGTGGGGTGAGAACTGGCTCAATGGAGGGCCCAGAGTGTCCGTTCTAGTGGATCACTTCCCACGCTGGGTTACAGGCTCTTCCTTGAGAAGATACTTTGCCTTCACACTAAGAGCCACCTCCAGCAGCTGTGGGTAGCTGCCCCTCTTCTGATCCATCAACCCCACAGTCCCTAGCAATGGATCCCAGCTGCTGGGCTTCCCTGCCTTCTAGGTCCAGCCTGTCAGCCCCACCATCCCAGCATGGGAGCCACCAGGGAACAAATGGCTTCACCTGCCTGATGGACAGAAGTGCTGCCCACAGCTCCCAGCCTGGTCAGGGATAGGGACCAGGTCATTTCTGCCTCTGCCCCTTCTCAGAGCAAGAGTCCACTGTGTGGACATCCACCATGTGTCCTTGACTGCAAGAATAACGATTATAGTTCAGAGTTGAGTCCATGGTTTATTCACAGTGATCGTTTGTGTGACCCGAAACTTGGAGATGTTTGTGCCTGTCTGCTTGGCATCGGGGCAGGAGACCTTCTTCTCAGTACCCATCTACATGGTTTCACAGCAAGAGACCTTCTTCTCAGTGCCCGTGCGCGTGACCTCAGAGCAAGAGACCTGCTTCTCAGTGCATGTTTGTGCAGCCTCAGAGCTCGGTGCCTCCCACAGGGAGATGGATGACCAGCCCGTTCCCAAGGAAAAAAAAAGTGATCAATCCTCATAAACCCCCTTTTCCCTTTTTATCATCAATGGCCTGGAATATCTCTCATTAGTTTGGGTCATCTGCCTGGTTGTGTCCCCACAGCCTTGACGCTGTGCCACCACTGCTGAGATCCAACCCTGTTTTGGTCACAAATCCTTGTAGGGGGTTGACCTTGGCTGGACACGAGGTGCCCACCAAGCCGCTCCATCATTCCCCTCCTCAGCAGGACAGGGAGGGGAGAAAACTAAGATGGAAAAACAACTCGTGGGTCAAAATAAAGGCAGTTTAATAAAGCAAAAGCAAAAGGCCACAAGTAGAAGGAAAGGAAAACCAAAAGATTTATTCTCTGTTTCCCATCAGCAGGCGATGTCCAGCCACTTCCCAGAAAGCAGGGCTTCAGTACATGTAGGGGTTGCTCTGGAAAACAAATATCATAAATAACTAATGCCTCCCGTTCCTCCTCCTTTCTCTCAGCTTTTATTGCTTTTCTTGAGGCATCAGCATTCACTGTGATGCGCTGTCGGGCTCAAGGGCTCCCCAGAGTGCAGTGGCTTGTCCCCACAGCCCCTCCTGGCCCCCCGGGCCCTGCCTTCCTCCCACACCCCTCTGCCTCACCACCCCGGTGCTTTACCTGATCTGTGCTTCAAAATGATGACTCCAGCCAGGATGGCAACAACCACTGCAACACGATGGCCAACAGGTTGGACTCCGACTCTGGGGGAGAGCAGGGCCGTGAGGAGGGGAAGGGGAACCACCCCAGCCCACCGCTCCACGTGCCCAAGGCCACCGGGCTCACCCCACGCAAAGAGCCCGGGCTTGGGCAGGCTGGCGTGCTCCACGCGGCACCGGTACTTGTCCTTCTCCTCCGGGCGGGCCGTGATGGAGGCCCAGGTGTAGTAGGTGCCGTCGCTGTTGGGCGCGATGCTGCCCCGCTCGGTCTCGTGGTCCCTGACCTCGCCGTCCTTCAGCCAGCTGACGGTGATGGGCCGCGGGTAGAAGCCGTAAGCGCGGCAGTGCAAGGTCAGGATCCCGGGGGTCTCCTGCCCCGACACTCGGACCGTGGGGCGCTCTGCGGAGGGGGTGGCGGTGAGGGCTGGCACACGCGCCCACGCTGGCCAGTCCCCGGGGTCCCCGTCTCGCCCTCACCTTTCCTCTCCAGCACGGCCTGCCCGTAGCTCACGTATTTCCTCAGCCACTCGACGCAGGTGTTCTGCAGGTAGTGCTTCTGTCGCTCAGCTTCAGTCCCGTCCGCTTCCCACTTCCTCTTGGTGATTTGCGCTGCTGCGTCCGCCGCAGTGAACGTCATCGTGTCCATGTCAAAGGCGATGAAGTCCCTCCCGTCGTAGGCGAACTGCGAATACCCCCTGGTGCTACCATCCTCCAGGAGGTCACAGCCAACCATGCACTGCCAGGTGTGGGCCCCTGAAACATGACCAGGGAGACAGGGCTGAGGGGCTGCCACAGCCCTGGGCCTTCAGTGGGGCATGGACCCCCCGGCAGCACCCCCCACTCCAGCCCTGTGTGAGGTCCGGGGGGATCAGGCACCGGCACCAGAGCTGCCCCCCTCCTGCCCAGGGCCCACAGCACTCGGGGCGTCACGTACAGCCGTGATCCAGACCCCCTGCGCCCAGCCCCATAGCACCCTGCGACAGCGACGGGCTGGGACAGGGTCCTGAATGCCACTGAGGGGGAACAAGGAGATGGGATGGGTTGGGGGAGCCCCTCTGCCTCTGGGGTGGGGGGTACAATGTACCATAGGTATGGCGAGGGGCTCGAACACAGGGTGGGAGCCCCTCCAGTTCTGGGGTCTCAACTGCCGTGGGGACAGCAAGGGGCTGGGATGTGGTGGCCAGTCCTGGGATGGGGTGCTGTGGGGTGGGGATGCCCTGGGTGGGGCAGCCAGAAGCCCCCCCGGCTCTGGGACAAGGGATCCCAAGGACTGTGGGGCTGGGACAGGCAGCCGGGACCCCCTTGCACTGGGGGACAGGGTGGCTGGGAGCCCTCTGACAATGGCACCAGGCAGGGAAGGGTCGGCACAAGCCGGGGCAGGAGCGTGGGGCAGGGCAGGGTCTTGTGGGGGGGAGCTCTCCATACCACAGAGCCCCGTCCCAGCCCGCACTCACTCCCGCTCTGGTTGTAGCGGTCCCGCAGTGTGTCCAGGTTCACACGGTTAACCTGCTGATTGTTCTGTCCAATCTGGGTCTGCCTGTCCCAGTACCGCTGATCCAGGTTGTCCCTCATCCAGTCCGCCCCAGGCACCGTCCTCCCCGTCTCGCTGTCGTAGCGTGAAATGAGGTTCCCGTCCACGTACCCCACGGACACGAACTGGGGCACCCCCGGGCTGGGCTCTGACACCCCGATGTGGAAGTACCGCAGGGAGTGGAGCTCTGCAGGGACACAGAGGACCGTGAGGGTTGGGGTGCCCCGGGGGGCGGGGGTGCCCAGGAAGGCAGATCCGGGGGTGGTGGTGGGGGTGTTCTGAGGGGTTTCCCAGTGTCCAGGGAGGGGGAGTCCAGGGTGGTCCGGGTGCCCCGGAATGGAGGTGGGGGTTAAGGGGGAGTTCCAGTGCTGGGGGAGTTCCAGTGCCCGGGGAATGGGGCACCGGGGACCAGGAAAGGGGGTCCAGGGGGGTCCCGGCGCCAAGGAACGGGCTCCCGGGTCCCCGCCCGCGCTCACCGCTCGCCGCCCCGCCGAGGACCCCCAGCAGCAGCCCCAGCCCCAGCGCCCCGCCCGGCCCCATCGCTCCGCTCCGGCACCGCGCCCGCACCGGCCCCACGAGCCTCGCGCCGACCCAAGACCCGCCCCAGGACCCGCCTCGCCCCGCGATTGGCGCCGCCAGAGCCCGTCCGCCAATAGCAGCCCGAGACGCTTCAGACGTCACCGGGCGCCGGGCAGATCCCGTCTCTGCAGGTTGGGGAGCAGCGAAAGCGAAAGCGGCGGAGGGAGCGCGGGGGGAGGGGCGGGGACAGGAGCTCCCCGGGACCAACCGGGACCCCGCCACCCCCCGAGATCCTCGGGCCGGGACACCCCACGGGGCAGCCCAGCCCTCAGCCCCCCCCCGACCCCTCCTCAGGGGAGGTACGACGAAGGTGCACTCCGTACAAACCTCCACCACAGGAGTCAGGTACACTGGATGTCATCAGGATCTGTAGGTCACTGCACGTTGTCCGGGTCACACTAAACCACCTCCCGCACAGCCAATTCCCTCAGGTACCAGATACCTCTCTCCATGGTGGTCCACCTGCCTGGACAACATACATCATCTTCACTGAAGGGATACCTTTCCCTCACACCTGACAGGAGTCACCTCCAGAGGCTGAGGGCTTGTGTCTTCTTCCCAATCGCCTTGTTGATGCCCCCCTCCCTAGACAAGGATCCCAGCTGCTTGGCCTCCCTACCTTCCAATGCCAGGCTACTGGCCCCGTTATCCCAGCATCAGAGCAGCCAGGTAATGATCTCCCACGAGTCCTTCTCCATTCACAGGATGGCTGGTGGCTGCCTTGGCCACAGCATTCATGGAGTGGTTGAGTTTACAGGGTGCTGGTCGGCAGCAGGCTCAACGGGAGTCAGCAGCATGGGCAGAGCTGGGCCCCACCATTTGAGAAGGATGTGAAGGTCCTTGAACATGTCCAGAGGAGGGCAAGCCAGCTGGTGAAGGGCTGGAAGGAATGTGCTCTGAGGAGCAGGGCTTTTCCCCTTCTTAAATATCTTGTCCCAGAGGCACTGCCATCGTCAATGATGGGCTCAGCCTTGGCCAGCAGTGAGTGCGTCCTGGAGCCAGCTGGAAGTGACTCCATCCAACACGGGGGCAGCTCCTGGCATCTCCTCAGAGAAGCCCCCCACTACCAAACCCTTGCCACGTAAACCCAACAGTCCCCAGCACCGGGAAGGACCTTTCTCCACCAGCTCCCTCACGTGGTTCCCATCAGAACTGAGGCCTTGCTGCACACATAAGGCCGTTGCTTTGAGCAGCTTGAACTCCAGAGATCATGGTCCTTCAGGAACAAACACGGTTCTTGGCCCTGCACCGGGATCCTGCAACAGGAAGCAAATACACTGCTGGTACCATCGGGTTAGCGGGTGTCCCCTCAGGCACCGGGAGGGGACAAGGGCTGCCTGCAAGGGACAGTCCCAGCAGACACGTCCCACCAGGCCTCTGCCCATCCCACCGCAGGACGGTTTCCGCATGGGACTCACCTCTGGTTGAAGCTGCTGCCATCCACCCACTCCAGGCGCTCGCCTTGTCTCCGCAGCCCAAGCCAGACATCAGTGTTGCCCTTGAGGCGCAAGAGAAACTCCTGGGTAGGAAAGACAAGCCAACAGTCAGGAGCTGCTGCCGGCCCCACGCTGGTCCCTGCCGGCCTCGCAGGCAGCCCCAGCCCTGCACCACCACCACTGGCCCTGGGATGGCAGCAGCTCCCTCCCAACGGCTGCTCCAACAGGCTCCAGCGCTTCTGAACGAGCTCACCAGCCCCAGGCTCCACACCCAGGGTCTGCACCCAACCCAGGAACCCCCCTTCCTTCACCCCCCCGCAGCCACAACAGCCCCTCACTCACCATTTCCCACTCCCTCTGGAGCACAGCCAGCGAGGCCCCGTGTGAGGAGCACCACTCCTGGCTCCACTCCCAGCTCCCCTCCTCATTCGAGAGGTAGTAGCAGACTTTGCGATACCCAACCCAGTCGTCAGGACAGGCCAGCACCAGAGTTGGACAGCCTTCATGTCTCCCTGCTGGAGAGGGAAAAGGAGAAGGGAAGAAGGTCAGAGGATTCTCCTCCGCAGGGAGCAGGGGACACAGCTCTGCAGGGCAGGGAAGGAGGCAGGGAAGGAGGCAGGGATCCCCAATTTGCTGCCAGGGACTGAGAAGGAGCAGACACCCCAGGGGTTAACAGCCTGTCCCCACCCACAGATGGGGGGGTCCCTGCTCCCTGCCCCACCCCCACCTGAGCAGAGGATACCGAGGGTGGGTCTCAGCCCTGTTTTACAAACAGATGAGCACACAGGATTAAAGGGGGACAGGAGGACAGGGCTGCTCCCCTGCACCGCCCAGAGGCAGCTCAGCCGGAAAAGCTCCAGCATCACTTCAGAGGGCCGTGCGGCGACAGGACGAGGGGGAATGGTCTTAACCAGAGGGTTTTACCCCAGAGGGCAGATGCAGCCCAGATCTAAGGGGGACACAGGCACATCCCAGCGCCTGGCTACTCCCCGCTGCTGGCACAGGACGGGGACAGCGCAGGCCGAGCCCGCCCAAGACCATCACACTGTTCACCCCAGGGGTGCTGGCGGCGGCTGGGCCAAGCAGCTCCCGCCGTGCCGGTGCCCTGAAGGGTTCCCAAGCCCCACAGACTCAGCACGGCTCCCCGCCCGGCACGGCTCAGGGCACAGCGCCAAGGGGGGGCCCACAAGCGGCCGCTCCCTCAGCGGCCCCAGGAGGGAGGCGGGAAAGCCGGGGGGGAACACGGCGAGCAACACGGGGACGGGGAGCCCTCCCCGCACCCCACAACCGCCCAACGAGCGGCCGGGCCCGAGCACCACCGCCCGCCCGGCCCCTACCTCCGCCGCTGCCGCTGCCCAGGAGCGCCCGCACCGCTCTGAGGAGACAAGGGGGAGCGGGGGAACGGGGCTCCCCTCTTCAGAGAGCTCGAGCGGACGCCCACCGCTCCCACCAATCAGCGCGCAAAAGGTGAGGAGTGGCGGGGGAAGCAGCCAATCGGGGCACCGGCCCGCCCCAACCGCGCCACTGGGTCGTTTCACCCTTACATTGCCAGTCCACAGCCACCGGAGCCACAGCAACCTCAGCAGCCTGACCCAGTGCTGGTTGTTCTGATGTTCCTCAGTGGCCCCACTCTTGGGTATGTGGGCATCTACCTGACAGACTTTCACAGCCAGCTTCTACAGCCGGGCAGCAATATCTTGCCATAATTCGGCAGCCCAGATGGGTTTGCCTCTGCGCTGCCAGTTGCTCTGCTTCCATTGCTGTAACCACCCCCACAGGGCATTGGCCACCATCCACGAGTCAGTAGATAGAACACCAGCCACTTGTCTCACTCAGCAATGTCTAAAGCCAGCTGGATGGATTTCACTTCCACAAACTGACTCAATTCACCTTCTCCTTCTGCAGCTTCTGTGACTCGCCGTGTAAGAGTCCATACAGCAGCCTTCCTCCTCCGGTGCTTTCCCACGATGCGACAGGACCCGTCAGTGAACAGGGCGTAGGGCTTCTCATTTTCTGGCAGGTTATTATACAGTTTATTACAAGTTTATTATAGAGCGGGGCCTCTTCAGCGTCTGTCACCTCCTCCTCTGGTGACAGGCCACAATGGCGGCTACTCCCGCCACTCCTCACCTTTTGCGCGCTGATTGGTGGGAGCGGTGGGCGTCCGCGCGAGCTCTCTGAAGAGGGGAGCCCCGTCCCCCCGCTCCCCCTTGTCTCCTCAGAGCGGTGCGGGCGCTCCTGGGCAGCGGCAGCGGCGGAGGTAGGGGCCAGGCGGGCGGTGGTGCTCGGGCCCGGCGGTTGTGGGGTGCGGGGAGGGCTCCCCGTCCCCGTGTTGCTCGCCGTGTTCCCCCCCGGCTTTCCCGCCTCCCTCCTGGGGCCGCTGAGGGAGCGGCCGCTTGTGGGGCCCCCCCTTGGCGCTGTGCCCTGAGCCGTGCCGGGCGGGGAGCCGTGCTGAGTCTGTGGGGCTTGGGAACCCTTCAGGGCACCGGCACGGCGGGAGCTGCTTGGCCCAGCCGCCGCCAGCACCCCTGGGGTGAACAGTGTGATGGTCTTGGGCGGGCTCGGCCTGCGCTGTCCCCGTCCTGTGCCAGCAGCGGGGAGTAGCCAGGCGCTGGGATGTGCCTGTGTCCCCCTTAGATCTGGGCTGCATCTGCCCTCTGGGGTAAAACCCTCTGGTTAAGACCATTCCCCCTCGTCCTGTTGCCACATGGCATCACTTGGAGCTTTTCCGGCTGAGCTGCCTCTGGGCGGTGCAGGGGAGCAGCCCTGTCCTCCTGTCCCCCTTTAATCCTGTGTGCTCATCTGTTTGTAAAACAGGGCTGAGACCCACCCTCGGTATCCTCTGCTCAGGTGGGGGTGGGGCAGGGAGCAGGGACCCCCCCATCTGTGGGTGGGGACAGGCTGTTAACCCCTGGGGTGTCTGCTCCTTCTCGGTCCCTGGCAGCAAATTGGGGATCCCTGTGGGGGGAACCTGTGGTTACCTCCTTCCCTGCCCTGCAGAGCTGTGTCCCCTGCTCCCTGCGGAGGAGAATCCTCTGACCTTCTTCCCTTCTCCTTTTCCCTCTCCAGCAGGGAGACATGAAGGCTGTCCAACTCTGGTGCTGGCCTGTCCTGACGACTGGGTTGGGTATCGCAAAGTCTGCTACTACCTCTCGAATGAGGAGGGGAGCTGGGAGTGGAGCCAGGAGCGGTGCTCCTCACACGGGGCCTCGCTGGCTGTGCTCCAGAGGGAGTGGGAAATGGTGAGTGAGGGGCTGTTGTGGCTGCGGGGGGGTGAAGGAAGGGGGGTTCCTGGGTTGGGTGCAGACCCTGGGTGTGGAGCCTGGGGCTGGTGAGCTCGTTCAGAAGCGCTGGAGCCTGTTGGAGCAGCCGTTGGGAGGGAGCTGCTGCCATCCCAGGGCCAGTGGTGGTGGTGCAGGGCTGGGGCTGCCTGCGAGGCCAGCAGGGACCAGCGTGGGGCCGGCAGCAGCTCCTGACTGTTGGCTTGTCTTTCCTACCCAGGAGTTTCTCTTGCGCCTCAAGGGCAACACTGATGTCTGGCTTGGGCTGCGGAGACAAGGCGAGCGCCTGGAGTGGGTGGATGGCAGCAGCTTCAACCAGAGGTGAGTCCCATGCGGAAACCGTCCTGCGGTGGGATGGGCAGAGGCCTGGTGGGACGTGTCTGCTGGGACTGTCCCTTGCAGGCAGCCCTTGTCCCCTCCCGGTGCCTGAGGGGACACCCGCTAACCCGATGGTACCAGCAGTGTATTTGCTTCCTGTTGCAGGATCCCGGTGCAGGGCCAAGAACCGTGTTTGTTCCTGAAGGACCATGATCTCTGGAGTTCAAGCTGCTCAAAGCAACGGCCTTATGTGTGCAGCAAGGCCTCAGTTCTGATGGGAACCACGTGAGGGAGCTGGTGGAGAAAGGTCCTTCCCGGTGCTGGGGACTGTTGGGTTTACGTGGCAAGGGTTTGGTAGTGGGGGGCTTCTCTGAGGAGATGCCAGGAGCTGCCCCCGTGTTGGATGGAGTCACTTCCAGCTGGCTCCAGGACGCACTCACTGCTGGCCAAGGCTGAGCCCATCATTGACGATGGCAGTGCCTCTGGGACAAGATATTTAAGAAGGGGAAAAGCCCTGCTCCTCAGAGCACATTCCTTCCAGCCCTTCACCAGCTGGCTTGCCCTCCTCTGGACATGTTCAAGGACCTTCACATCCTTCTCAAATGGTGGGGCCCAGCTCTGCCCATGCTGCTGACTCCCGTTGAGCCTGCTGCCGACCAGCACCCTGTAAACTCAACCACTCCATGAATGCTGTGGCCAAGGCAGCCACCAGCCATCCTGTTAATGGAGAAGGATTTGTGAGAAACAAAGAACAAGTCTAGGAGAGCATCTCTTCCACTTGAGTCACTGAGTACTGGTGAAAAGAAGGCATCTTCCAAAAATTCAGGAATCTCCTAGACCTGCTTGTCACAGCAGCGTGGCATTCCTGGCTATTATCTGGGTTGTTGAAGTCTCCCATGAGGACAAGGGTGACCGATCCAGAGAATTCTCCTATGGAATAACTCATTGGCAGTGTCATCCTGGCTGGGCTATGGGTGGTGGACACCCACTGTGCCATCTGCTTTGTTTTCCATCTTCTGTTCCTCACCCAGAGGCTCTCGACCACGTCATCCCGAACTGCTGAGGCTGTGTGGCAAAACCTCTCCCTTCCTTACAGTGCAACTCCTCCACCTCGCCTGCTCTGCCTATCACTCCTGAGGAGCTGGTGGCCCTCCATCCCAGCGCTCCAGCCGTGTCTCCTGCTCTGAGACCATGCGAAGGGGCACTGAGAGAGCGGTCTCTTTCTCTGGGGTGTCCTGGTTTCAGCAGGGGTGTAGAGTTAATGTTCACAAGGAGCTGGGAGGGGACGCAGCCAGGACAGCTGACCCCAACTGACTAAAGGGGTATTCCATCCCATATGATGTCATGTTCCATATATAACTGGTGGGTGGCCCAGGAGCGGGGGCAGCTCGGGGTCTTGCAGAGCATTGACTTTGGGTGGTGATGCTGTGCATAACTTGGTGGTTGTTGTTGTTGTTTGTGTTCTCCTATAAAATTCTCTTTATCTCAACCCACAAATTTTTTCCACAAGCCTTTTTGGTGGCCAACATGGGGCTCAAATGTTTGAGATAAGAACAGATATGACTAGAGCATGTTAAAACAAGTTACTCGTAAACATATGTTTACATTACTTTCGATCCTTTTGATCCTTACATACTTTTCTGATCCCCAGACCGAAAAGCTCTGAGCAAGACCCCCGGGAAGGTAAAGGCACTCTTTTCTCTAAGGGACATTAAAGGTTCCGTGCCCATAAGGCGCAGCGAAAGCCTCACAGAGTTGGGCTATAAAGGAAGGATTCGATCCTAAAGGATGAAAGTCTGTAGGACACCCGGGTTTGGAAGAGGTGGGTTAGAGTCCCCAAGGTCTTGTTATTTTGTGTTAAGTCGTTGCTTTGGTGTTTTCATCTTGTTATTTTGTGTTCGTCTTGTTACTTTGTGTTAAGTCGTTGCTTTTGTGTTTTTGTGTTGCTTTTCGTACTCTTTTATAAGGGTAATGAACCCTCTGTGGAAGGGGGGATTCTGAAAAATCTGCTCTAGGATGTATATTGAAACATTGGAGAAAGGTGGGGGGAGATCCTCTCACTCAGAGACAGCTTGTCGAATATTGTCAACACTGGTGGCCAATGTATAAATTAGAAAGTGGAGAAAAATGGCCTAGAGATGACAGTCTAACATATAATGCTATGCTTCAATTAATGTTATTTTGCAGAAGGGAGGGGAAATGGGAAGAAGTTCCCTATGTTGATTTATTCTTTGCTTTACGAGATCATCTGGAATGGAGCAGGGAATGTAAATGAATACCGAGAGATCCTTTGGTTGTGGTCTTGGGGGGAAAAAAAAATAATCAGAAACTGTCTAAGCGTTGTTGTTCAGTGTGTAGTATCAGTAAATGGTGTGTCAAATAGGGAGGACCAGACAAGGAGGTGGAAATGTTGGTTGTGCCCCAGGGAAAGGATAGAAGGAATCAAAGGCGGGGAGGAGGATGTTTCCAAATGTTTCTGATGAAGGGGAATCTTTGGCTGGAAGTGAGGAATTCAGTGCTATTGCAGGGAGAACGAGGGGAGGATTGGGAGGTCAAGGGGAGGATTGGGAGGTCGAGTTGTGCAAGCTCTGCTGCGACAGGCAGTAGGGGCAGAGGGACCAGTGACCGTTAAAGTACCTTTCTCAGTGACTGATTTATGCTCCTGGAAAAAGCTGGCGGGTACTTATAGGGAAGATCCTGAAAAGGAGGGAGATGCCTTGCAGTCAGCATTTCTCTTTTGTGGAACAGGCATCTCCGGATATTCGAAGAAAGTTACAAAAGCCAGAGGGAGAGGATTCGAGGAATTTGAGCAAGTTGTTAGAAAGGGCCGGGAAAGTGTATGATAACCGAGAAGTGGTTAAAGAGAATTGGGAAAGGAAAAAAGTTGTTGCATTGACGAATCCTGGGAGAGGAGCTCCCAGAGGAAGAGGAGAAAGGGGAAGAGGAAGAGGAGTATCTGCTCGCTTGGGTCCAAATTAGTGAGCAATTTGCCCTACCCTGGACGGAGATACTGATCAATGATGGGGACCGGGGGAAGTCTCAAAAGAAGCCCCAACAGAACCCCTGGTCACAATAATGTTGGGGAATGAGGAAATAGATTTTCTGGTAGATACTGGAGCGGCTTACTCAGTAATTAATACTTGTAAAGGGAAACTAAATCAAGAGAATGTGGTGGTTGGTGGTGGTGCTACAGGGAAAAAGGAAAGGAGATCATTCTTTCAACCGCTAGATTTTAATATTGGGAAACAGCGAGTAACCCATCAGTTTTTATATCTGCCAGAGTGCCCCGTTCCCTTGCTGGGAAGAGACCTCCTCACCAAAGTCGAAGTACAAATAACTTTGGAAAGAGGAAGGATCTGTGTAAAATACCTGAATCTAAATCTTTAGATGCTCAAGTTTATGTGTTACAGGACCCAGTGCAAACGGAACCGGAAATTCTGCAGGAAATAAAGGACGCAGTAATCCCATTGGTATGGGCCAGTGGAACTCCGGGAAGGTCGTGAGCCGTGGAACCAGTAAAGATTTGGTTAAAGCCGGGAGCTAAACCGGTAAGGCAGAAACAATACCCTTTGTGGTTAGAGGCTAGAGTAGGATTAGAGATGTTGATAAATAATTTTAAATCATTTGGGCTATTGGTTGAATGCCAGTCAGTGTTTAACACTCCGATCCTGCCGGTAAAGAAACCTCATTCAAATGAGTACAGTTTGGTACAAGACCTGAGAGCTGTAAAAAATATCCACCCAGTGGTGGCTAACCCATATACACTACTTACAGCAATTAAAGAAACAGACACATGGTTTACAGTTCTGAATTTAAAGGATGCTTTCTTTGAATGTCCTTGGACAAAGGGAGCCAGGAACTGTTTGCCTTTGACTGGGAAAGGCCCACGACAGGGCGAAAAATTCAATTGGCCTGGACAATTCTTCCCCAGGGGTTTAAAAATAGCCCCACTCTGTTGGGAATCAATTAGCCAAAGAGTTAGACAAATGGAAGCAACATCATGAAGACTCTACTGCAATATGTGGATGATGTGTCACCTGATAAGTGTACAGAAATCACTATAAGCCTTTTAAGTTTCTTGGAACAAGCAGGACATTGAGTGTCTAAAAAAAAGGCTGGACTACTAAAACAACAAGTAGTATATTTAGGGTTCACTATTTCCCAAGGATTGCGGAGCCTGGGGACAGAGAGGAAAGAAGCTATATGTCAAACACCGGAACCGACTTTGAAAAGGGAGCTGCAGGCTTTTCTGGGAATGGTGGGGTGGTGCAGGTTATGGATAATGGACTATGGATTAATAGTACAACCGCTTTACAAGGCATTGAAAGATCAGGAGACATCTTGGTCTGGACCCCGCAGTGTTGTCGAGCCTTTGAGTCACTTAAAAGAACCTTAATGATGGCCCCAGCTCTAGGATTACCAAATCTAACTAAACCTTTTGAATTGTTCGTTCACGAAAGGTTTCACCTGACTCTGGGAGTCCTCGCCCAGCGTTTGGGACCCTGGAAGAGACTGGTGGGATACTTTTCCAAACAGCTGGATGACGTGAGTAAAGGCTGGCCGTCCTGCCTCCGGGCTGTAGCGGCGACGGTATTGCGGCTTCAAGTGGCCCGGAGGTTCGCTATGGGGTAACGGATGACCGTGTACGTGCCCCGTATGCTGCAGCAGTACTGGAGCAAAAGGAAATCACTGGTTATCACCGAGCAGAACGATGAAATATCAAGCCATCTTACTGGAGATGGATGATGTGAACCTAAAGGTAACATCTATGCTTAATCTTGCATTATTTCTATCCACCTTTTTGGAAGATAGTGGGGAAATAGAGCGTGACTGCCCCGTCACAATGGTTACCGATATTTATTAGTGCTAGTGGACACCTTTTCTGGATGGCCGGAGGCTTTTCCCTGTTGCACCAACAAGGCTAGAGAAGTCGTAAAGGTATTAATGAAAGAAATAATTCCCAGATTTGGAGTACCAATAGGAATGTCCTCTGATAGGGGTCCCCGCTTTGTGGCCGAAATCCTTCAAAATTTGGCTCGTGTATTA